>NW_025999905.1:7359035-7488234 GCF_001458135.2 Marmota marmota marmota | reverse complement strand
CTTTTTTTTTTTTTGTGTGTGTGTGTGTGTGTGTGCCAGTGATTGAACTCAAGGACATTTAACCACTGAGCCACATCCTCAACCCTTTTTTGTATTTTATTTAGAGACAGTCTCACTGAGTTGCCTAGGGCCTCACTAAGTTGCTGAGACTGGCTTTGAACTCATGATCCTCCTGCCTCAGCCTCCAGAGTCATCAGTCTCTCTTCTTACTTTTGGATACTCTTCCACTTAAGGCAGTACCACACTTCCACAACACCACAAACTCCTTTAGAGTTCCCCAAATCAGAGCACCTATATTTCCTTTGGAAAGCTGTCTTCTGCTTGTGAAGCCATTTCAAACACTGAAGCCAGGAGCACTTAGAAGGAGTAGTTCTTTTGCTACTCTTTGGCAGACACCAGGCAAATTACATTTTGTTCCCTTCTGATGTGGATCCCAGGATTCTGTTATGAAAACTCACCTATGAAATAAGTTCTTATCTCTGAGTTGCATGGGGTTACCAATCCTACAGTTACTATATGTTTCATGATTATACTAACCCTATTTAGTTCATTTCTTTCTTAATTTCTCATTTCTTTTGTTTGATAAGTCCTTACAATCTTTTCAGGTCACTAGAACAGGTTTGTTTTATTAGTATTTAGTTTGGGCATTTCACTAGGTTTTTCAAAAGAATGAAGAAAACCTGATTGTTCAATCACTCATCTTAACTTAGATATGTCACTATTTTGCAGGTATTATATACTAGTATATCTAATGTTCTGATTAATTTTAGAATAATAAATTATAAATAATAAATAATAAATTCCTGATGCCCAACTGTTGACTGAAAGTCAAAAGAACAAAAGAGCAAAATAGCCTGTATCCTTCAAAAACATTAGTAGCTTTCCTGGTTATGAGGAGTTTTTATAAGTTTCATATTAAAATTTTTTTCTTGTCTAATGGAATTAAACAACCCATAGCTTATAAAATGATCATATAAAAAAGCCTTCAGTGAAGGATCTAAAACTTGTGTATCTATTGATTTAAGTTCTGGAATTTATGACTCATACAGCCAAATAGAGGTGAGCACATCCTGGACATTATGAAGTACATTTATGCGTTTTTATGAATTGGTTTCTTTCTTAGCTGGTAGCAGAGCCTCCATAAAATTGAATGCCTGAAGGATTTTAATAGCAAATAATTGACTTTCCATTCATTTCTTACTGCTCCTCCTCATTTCTATTTTCTTGGCACTAAATAAGCTCACCTTAGAAGCATATATGAAATTGAGTAGTTTTGACGCAAATGGAAAATTGACATATTGTTTGCTAAAAGAGAGCAGAACTAGTTATAATAAAAATATTGGACAGCCTTACTTATTAAATATAAACTAGTGTATATTCACATTCAAATGCTCTTTAATATTCTTGGATCTCCCTCTCCATTGTCACTACCCTAGTTTAAACCCCAGCTATCTCCTCCTTAGATCCTTAGAAGGACCCCAGTCTTTTGATTTCTATTTACCCTTTTCTTGTCTAGTCATTTTCCACATAGGATTCAGAGAGATGCTAATTACATGCAAATTGAGATCATATCATTTTTCTGTTCAAATTCTCCAACATTTGCACACTTCTATCTCCTCCCCCTAGTCGACCATTGCTGAGAGCCATAGCCACATGGCATTTTTGCCAGAACGGAGTGGTTGAGAGGTGATGCCAGCAAGCCATTGAGATGATAATGGTTATGTTAAGCTGTGTATATTAGACCCCTGCTGTCTGCCTCCTCGGCCTGCTACTTTGGAGTTCTCGGGGCATTCCTGGAGAGTTCCCATTGGTTGGGGAAGTGCCAGAGGAGGGATTTCTGGTTGGTGGTTCCTGGAGGAGCCGCGTGGGTGGCGTTTTCGGGAGTTTGGAAATAAAGTTTGTTCCTGATTCAGTGGCTGGTGATTTGTGGCCAGCCAGACTGCAGCAGACCATTGTTTTTTTTCCTTTAAGTAGCACCTCCACAGAGATAAGACCCTAATCTATCTGGAGTATTAGTATATGCTGTTTTCTCTGTTTGAAAAAAAAATATTTGTTTTTGTTTTGTTTTGTTTTACTTTATAATCAAATTAGTCCCATGTTTATATTTTATTCTTTTGTGCATTTGAGAATCTTCTACTCACTACCTTGAGTGTGCAAACTACTGTGATAATATTGGTGAGCAATATCAGACATAGTCACTGGCCTCAAATCTAAGGACAAAAACAAACACAGAGCAGTACTTGAACAAATAAATGTGCAATTGTGCAATTTATAAAAAAAAAAGTAATTTTTTAATGAGAACATATAATAAGAGCATAATAAAGAAATGTCATCTAATCCTAGAGGCAAAGTGGAGGGAAGAGCATCATAGAAGGAGAGATCAAGAGTGAGCACCTGAACATCAATCCCTCAAGGAAGGCCTCCCTGTATCCCAGACGCCCCTGAAGTGCCCCTGGAAACAAATCCATTGCCACTGCCCTTTTCTTGCTGTGCTCTCTCAGTTTAGTTTCCCTTTGGTGTTGCTTCCTACCATGGACAATCTTCTACCTGTGACTTGGGATAGTGACTAACTTTATGTAGATTAATACCCAGAAAACAAATATATTCCTTGTTCCTCCCCCAACACACATATACAAATTCCAGAGAAAAGCAGCCATTTGCCCTGCCAGGCTAGGGACATTACTGTTGGCCAGATCTGAGTTCTGTGCTCACCACTGTCAGGGAAGGGTCTGTTACCAGAAGGAGGCACATGGGAAGACCCATGCTGGGTAACCATAAGTGATCACTATGACATCCCACTATGCTCAAGTTTTAACTCCCCTGATTTCTGACTCCATCTTTTATTCACTTCTTTGAGAATAGTATTAACTTCAAAGGTGGCTCCATCTTCCTTAAATGTTTAGAAAAATTACATTAAAAAAAAAAGCTTAAGAAACCTTTTACAATTTGACTAATGTAAACTTTTTTTTTATCTCAAGTGTGGTTTTCCACATACAAAACTGTTACAGTGGAATACGTGAAATCATATCATGCATTAGAATTCAACAGCATTTTATAACCACAAGGGAAAAAATAATTTAAGCCAGCTTTTCGACTTTTATAAGAGCTAAATCTTTTTCTGCACTCACTCATAAAATAAAAATTGTTCTGACTTTTCCATTTATATTGCAAATTATAATTTCACCCATGAAATCCTTTAACACACAGTGAATTCCTCCATAGAGAAAATTGTGTATCAATTATGGATATATTTCACCATCTTTCATAAAATCTAATATGGATGATACTATAAATGAAGAAAATAAACAGTTTATAGTAAAGTAGGTAATTTTAGACAAGTTAGGAAATTAGCTGTGTTATTATAAAAGCTGCCAATCTGGGTTACATATTATAGTAAACTTCAGAACAGAAAGTGGTGTTTTACTTTATTCCTCGGGATCCCTGGGACTAATTCGAGGGTACAAAGAAAATAAATTCATAATCCTAAATGGCCTAGAGTAGCATGTTTGTCTCACTTACACTAAAACTATACATAGTAACACTTTCACTTGATGAAAGTGATTTTTTGTAACATAAACTTACTGAGCACTTACTCTATGTCTGGTACTCTTCCAAGAACTTGGGATACATCAATGAATAAAGCAAAATATCCAGAACTCATATGGATTATGTTGAGAAGGTTCTAATAATTATTTATGTTCCAAGTTAGGTGAACATTTCAAAGATATCTCACAATGAGTAAAGGACCTATGATGGCATGCCCATCAGGTAGCCCCCTACAAATTGACCCTTACCTTGGAAAACTCAGTTCATTTCACTGACTGACCTTCATCCACATAGAAAAGAAACCTGGCATTTGGGTATTGAGTATATTAGCTGGTCCATCATCTTTCACAGGTAGAGTTCCCAAACATGGTGATAATAACAAAAGCACTGATTTACTGGCTAACATTGAAAACTACTGAGGTTGCTATACAGGGAGTGGAATACTGTATTCCTTTCTCTGTGAAAGGCCAAGTTTATCTTTGGAAAGCCAAAAATTAGTGAATTACTGGTAGAATATGACATTACAACATGGCAGTTAAAGATGGGTTTCAATATCAATTTCAATATCAACTTCAATATCAATATCAATATCAATTTCAATGTTTGAAATATCAGGATTAAATTGCTATTATCAGCCTCCTATGAAGTGCCTAGCTCTAAATTTCTGTGCGAATTATTTTGCCTTTTCTAAAATTCATACAAAGAGAAAGAAATGCACACATGCTTCTTGATGGCTGATCCAAAAAAGAACATTCTGTCTAATTACAAACATTAAAGCTCAGTCTCCAAATTGCCCTAACCTCAGATCCACCAGCCTGGGGGAGCAGGGAGGAAAAAGATGTGGAAAATATACTTATTTCTGCTTTAGACAACTGCATGACTTTTATTACTTCCCAGCTGATCTGCCTCACCAAATATAACACAGGATTTCAATACAGAAATTTCTTTAAAATTTGTGATAATTTTAGGAATTTATAGGGTTTACACATACACGCACACGCATGTGTACACACACACACACACACACAGACACAAATTCTTTCCACCTTTGTATAGACAAGAAAGTGTTTGGGGATTTAATGATGTACTTATTCCTTTTACTTTACCTTCTCCTGTAGATATGTCCAGAATATTGTACAAGAGAATAGAAATGTATAATTTTTCCAAGAAAATGTGTATTTAGTGAGAACCTATGATAAAAGCTAATAGCAACATCATTTTCATCTTGGTAGAAGATAAATTTTGTCATCCCCTGAGTAGAAGACACACATTAACTCTATGCTTCTCCTTATACTTCTCTTGCTTCTGTTCTTCCATAAAAAAATATTAACTTGTGATTTTTTTTAATAATTTAGTATATGTTTTCCTTTTTAATCCCTCTGGGAACTATAGTTTGGCTGGTTGGTTTTCCTTATCACTGTAATTGACATCCAGTGATCTGGTTTTAAAATTGCTTGCAGTAATTTCAGAAGTAAGTTCTATCCTTTCTCCTTTGAACAATGATCATCAAGAATGACAGACATCCACCTTATTTTCCTAAAACTATTCAACAATGGGAGATTTAATCTAGATCTCAAGTTTTATTAAAATTCTGAGATCATTACTCAAGAAAGAAATATAAAGGGAAGAATGTCTTCTAGTGAGCATTCAAAATAAAAGTAAGGAAATGTAATTTAATTGCTGAGTTTTCAGAAAAGTATGATTACTTCTACATCATTTATGATTATTTCTTTATGTAAGTAGATGAGATATAATCACTTTATTTAAAATCTGATAGAAATATCTCAAAACTTTGGTTGCCTAAAGAAACCTAATGAACTCCTTGAGTCTATATTTTTTAGGATTATTACAATTATATTTTACATGTTTTATGTATTTTAGTTCCAAATGAATATTGATCTACTTAATTATTACAGAATTATACAATATTAATTATTATTTTCTAAGAATATCAAATTTAACGATACAATGAGTACTATTTTTTTCTCTTTAATATTTTTATTTCACTTTTGTGAACAATTTCAGTGTCTTTGTGTTCTTTTAACCCAGTCCCTCTTTATCTTCTTCCTTATTTCTTACCATTTTCCCTCTGAACATAAACTACCAGCTTCTATTGATAGACTTCTTATTTCTTTAAAAGTGACCCAGATATTTCTAGTCTTCTACCTTAGAGAAATAGTCTAAGAATATATTTCATATATATCATTTCAGTGTTCATTTATTCTGCATACTCAACACCTGTATAAGATAAGAGGAGAAAGGGGTAAAGAGGGTTTTCCTTACTGCTAGCAGAAAGTGAGATACAGTTAAACCGTGTATAGATTTTAGTTTAGTCTCTGTTTCTCACTGGTCTAAAATCTCCCTAAAAGAGCAAACTGGGAAAATACGGTGTTGCATCATGATCAGCAGAGCTCTGTGACAATATTAGCCTTTCCTATCTGACCTATCAGACAGGAAGTCAACAGAGTCTATTATTGTTTTTAGGAACTTAGTTAGGAAAATCCAGTGCCTCTCTGATTCATTTATTCATTCTTCAAGCACAGTTAATTCTCTGTTAGGCTCTAGAGGAGTGTATTAGTCAGCTTTGCATCACTTTGACCAATATACCCTACTTAAAGGAGGAAAAGTTTATTTTGACTCACAGTTTTAGAGGTTCAGTCTATGGTTGGATGAACCCATACCTCTGGGACTCAGGTGAAGTAGAGCATCATGGCAGAAGAGTGTGGTAAGGGAAAGATGCTTAGTTCATGACAGTCAGGAAGCAAAGAGAGCTTGAATGCAAGGATCCAGGTATAATATAATTCCAAAGGGCACATCCCAAGTGACCAACTTAGTCCATCCATCCTCTACCTGCCTACATTTACCACCCATTAACCAATTTAAATTATTTATCTATCAAAAGGATTAATCCACTGATTAGGTTATGGTCCTCATAATCTAATCGTTTCACCATTGAACATTCCTGCATTTTCTCACACATGAGTTTTTAGGAGAAACCTCATATCCAAACCAGAACAATGAATAAACACAAAGTTGAATGGGACATGATAATTCTCATTTGAGTGAAGACAATCTATCATAATTGCTTATTTTATGACAGCAGATCTTTTTTGAGTCAAGTTGTAACACTAGAGAAGAAAACATCAGCATATGGGTGGCTCAGTAATTGAGAAGAAGGAAAATATTGCCCTTTGAAAGAACCTGGAGGGCTGATCTGTCTTTAGTAGCCACCTTCATGACCTGTTTAGAAACATTTTGCTTTGAGGCTTAACCTTGTTCAGTGGGGTTTTCTCCTGTATCCCACTGTGGTTACTTTTGGCCCACAAGAACATCATTTCTTGATTTATTTTCTTTTTTTCTGATGACAGATGATATTACCTGATAAGATGGCATCCTCTAGGACCTATCACATCCCTTGACTTCCTTCTCAGTTCACAGACATTGCTGTTACTCTTCGGATAAGACTGTATATCTATCCAGAGGCTGAAATTCTCACATGAAAGAATTATGTATTTTCACACCTATAGAAGTTACTTTCATAAACTTCATGTCCATACCAAATCAAAAAGAGGCAGTTGCTGAACATGTGTAGTTTTATACATTTTTAACATGCTTTGTGTTCTCTTTTCCATGGATTTACTAGTCCCACAAGAGTCTTCAGAAGGAGATAAGGTGTATAATTCCCTTTTAAAAATGAAGGAGTTTAAAGTTGGCAGTTTAATGATTTACCAGAAGTCATGGAATGGATTACAGCACAATGAGAGCCAGGAACCAAGTTATCTACTTTCTTAAAGCAGGACATTTACCACTGCACTGAGTCACATATCTTGATCAGGTTTACCTGTGAGAATGAAAGTGCTAAGAAATTCATAGGAAAGTACAGGAGAATATTGCCCATTTAATTTTAGTATATATGAGCTACTAATGCTATTACAAACTTAGTAAAACTCCAATAGATTATGGTTAATTTGACTCAGGAAAGACATTTTTATTTGATTTCTTTTAATTCATTGCAGCCATTTCCTTTGAGAAAGCTCATTAACTGAACCAAAAATAGAAGAATAAGTTGTTCTTTGCAATTTAGAACATCTGTATCTAGGTACAATTTTTTTGTGTGTGCATGTGTGTGAGGGGGAGGGTTGATTCTGAATGAAACCAAATATAAGTATGCCTTCTTAAAAATTAATTTTAGGTAAGCAAGTCAAGTATCTTACATTTGACTTACATTTTTATGTAAGGTTCTATTTTTCTTCCTGAGTTAAGATACTAATTTTAGAGACTTATAATTAGGTCAAAAGCTGAACAATTTAAGTATCCATAACCTAGCAAATCATAGATCCTTAGTCCTAATTCCCAGTGATTAAGTGGTCTTTGTCATTCTTGGAAATGAAAATGGGCTTAGAAAAAAGTTTTAATATAGGGAAATCATTCTAATGGAACCCAGCTCTTTCTTCTTAATTCCGTTGCTCAGCTCTATATGTTTTAGGACTTCTATATTCATGGCCTGGCTCCCCTTCAAAATCCATTAAGGCCAAGTTTTTATCCTCAAATGTGATGATTATTTTACCAAAAATAGAATCTATTGATTGACAGTATTCATTTTTCTCTTGTGTTCTATTCACTGTGATTGCTTTGTTGAATATATGTGGTTAGAATTGCTCCTTATGGCTGCTTAACCTTTGGCATTTCCATACCTGGCTTGAAACACATTCTGCTGGCTAAAACCTAGACATAGCTTTTATGGGCTCAAAGGATGTTATTTGCACTGTAGTTTTTCTAGATTTATAATTCTTGCAGAACCACAGACCACTCTCTAGAGCCACAGAGGGACCAATCACCAGGTTATATATTGAATCCAGAGGCCAAGAGTGTCAAAGTGTGTGGCCACAGCAACAATTGGCTCTTTAATAGTGAATGAGAATGCTTCAGCAGATCTACTTCTACTCAGCTGGGAAGCTTTTTCAACCTTGAAGCTCATATCTCCCAACCAGAGATCTTGATTTAAGTGGTATAAGGTGGAGCCAGGCATAGGTAAATATTAAGTGATTCTTTAATGACTCTTGTTTGCATCCAAGGTTAAGACCCATCAATATATCCTCAGGGATCAGAGATGTTCATCAGCTGAGTAGGAGACAGAATGGCAAGTAGACTCCAAGGTAGAACCCATTTGCTTTCCCATTTGATCAATATCACAGCAAAGCACACATGACTCGCTAAATAATGATTATATTTACATATATTAGAAAAACAATTATTGCTAATTATTTGAATTAGGATCACTTCTCTTTTATTATGCGTAAGCTTAGAATAGAGTATAGAGTCCATGTTCATAACCAGGACTTGACTTGTTTTTATGTAGATAAATATTAACTTGGCTTTAGTGGCTTGATTTAGTATCTAGCAATCCACCACAACAAAGACAAGAATAGAAATCAAATATACTGAGATTTCAAACATTCATCTTTTGTTCTAAGGCTTGTAAGCCTTTTAAGAAGGCTTCCAACTAATGTGAGCTTGAACACTTCAGTCGTAGTACCCATAGCTTCTGAATGATGTCTGGCTTCTGAAGCTAAAAAGTAATTTGGGAGATATTGGAATCATTGGCTGATATCAGTAGTCTTGGACATTTGCAATTTTCAAAATTCATGAATAATAAGAAACTAAGCATGGGTAATGTTTACATAGCTCATGGGGACAAAATATGCCTTCCACATATTCTTATAAGAGCAAATATACTTATGTAGGAGTCCTAAAGGATGAGTTCACAAACTGGGCAAATAAATCTTGGGTTTTGAGGTTTTAAATATTAGGAATTGAAAGACATCACAAAAGATGGATAAGAAAGCACTTGGAAAGTCAAGATGTAGTAATATATCTGAGTTCCCAACAGGGCAAAGATTATGCACGCACACATTAACATGTGCATATCTGTGCTCTTGAAAGGGAAGAGGGTGGATTAACCAAACTTTCCTAGAAAAGGAAAATACTTTGTTTAATATGTTATGTCTTTTTAAGCATGGGGTAAAATATATTGGTAATATAATACTTTTGAGAGCAGTATATACCTAGTATTATTCCCATTTACCAGAAGTTTTTAAAGTACATAATTTTGGTTAAACACAATCAAGTGACTAGAACACTATAACTTGTCTTTTCTTAAAGCAAAAGATTGCAATCTTTTCTTTTTTTAAGAGCATATACTAATGCTAAATCTCTCCCCCACCTCCATCACCCATCATCATTCCTAATTGCACAGTACTTCATACTAAGAATCAGGTCTTGGGCTGGGGTTGTGGCTCAGCAGTAGAGCACTTGCCTAGCACATGCAAGGCCCTGGGTTGGATCCTCAGCACCACATATAAATAAATAAAATAAAGGTATTGTGCCCAATTACTACTAACAATAAATATTAAAAAAAAGAATCAGGTCTTCTTTTTGGTACTATAAAGAATAATACCTATTGCTTTCATTCACACGAAAATGTTGTTAAAAGCAAAACAAACAAAACACATTCTTGGGATGATTTGCAGTACCTGTCCATCCTTGAAGTATAGTTTTTATAGAAGTGCACATAGTAGGTAAACAGTTTTCATGAAGTAACTAGAGAGCTTCATATGCTCTTCTGCATGGTTCTCTTTTGGTATCTTTCCCACCTAGAGAGGAGAACAGTTTTTCTGATGAAAGGTTTGGGTGTGCAGGTTTTTCTGTTGCTGTTACCCAATGTCTGGGTGACATGGCATGAAACTAGAGGAGAGCTGTAAAATAGTTGCTATTATACCACACAGGTCATGGCAACATTAAATGTTAGCTGCTGTCACTCTCCTCTGAGAAAAGGTCTTAAATTGAGACTGTTTTTGCCCACCCCTATATTATGGCAATCTCCAAATACCTTGGAGAAATTTTAAAATCAGACTGAATGCTCAGTGAGAAAAATATAATTATCTCTTGAAAAACTTATATGGATATTAACACATACATGAATATATACATATATGTTTATAAATGTGGCCATCATTGTTCCTACTTATAAACTTAACTGGGTTTAGATCATGTCTTATGCCCTAAAGTCCTTTACTCCAAAGAAGAAATTGTCTTTGATTTCCCTTCTGTTTATTATGGAATTAGATATCATGTCAGGGGCTTCACAGATTGATCATAGGGATGCTTCTTAGTAATCCTTGCTCTATAATGTAAAAATAGATACTATGCAAAAGAAAATAAAAATGATTACTATTTTGCTCCTTGTGTGGACAGTACCATAGTCTAATTAATACTGAAATAAGACAATTATTTTATTTTATTTTATTTTCTGCAGGACAGCTATGGATAGGCATCTGGTTTAGAATTAGAGGATCAGGTGTTGTTTCTGGCATGGCCATATGGTGTCTTGGGCCCATCATTCATCTTCTCTGATCTTCATCTCTCTCATTTACAAAGGAATAATACCTATTGTTTTAATTCACACAAAAATGTTGTTGAAAGCAAAACAAGCACATACTCTTGGGATGATTTGTAGTACCTGTCCCTCCTTGAAGTATAGTTTTTATAGAAGTGCACATAGTAGGTAAACAGTTTTCATGAAGGAACTAGAGAGCTTCATATGCTCTATTTCTGGGCTATTTTGACAATTTTGCCTCACAGAGGAATTTTAAGGATTAATTTATAAATCATTTGTTAACTACACCAGATTATGCAAATAATTATTTGCTAATATTCTTATTACAATTTATCAAAGTTACATGAGGTATCAAATATACATTGCTTCACATATCCTCAAAAAAACATGTTGAATAGTATTCTGGTTATCAGCCACTGTATAACAAACTAGTTAGCCCTCCATATCCATGGGTTACACATTTGTTAATTCAAACAGTCACAGATTGAAAATATTCAGAAAATAAATGCATATGTGCTGAACATATATAGACTTTTTTCTTGTCATTACAATAGAGTAGTATACCCACTTAGAGATGATTTAAAATATACAGGATTATGTACATAGGTTATATGCAAATATTGGGCTAATTTTTATAAGGGATTTGGGCATCTGACAATGTGGTATCTATGGGGAGTCAAGGATTCAATCCCTCTCAGAAACCAAGGATGACTGTACTCCACCTTAAAGCTTATCTGTTTTTGCAGAATTTTGCACAACAGAAATTTGGAAAGCCTCAACTAAGGTGTGTCTCTAATCCACTTGTGGTATAAGCTGAGGTAGCTGGGCCAGGATATCCAGGATAGTCTGATGCTGGGGCCCTTGAGCTGCTCTCTTGCTCTCTCTCCACCTGACATCATATTCTTTAAATTTTCTCCATGTAGATTTGACTTCTTACAACCTGAAATATTACTCAGTGTTTCTATGGGAAGCATTTATAAGCATTTGAGGTTGTGGATATCCTCATAAATAAAATGTCAAATCAAACAAATGAATGAGAATAAAGATAGAATGAACAGAGGGACCATAGTAGAGATCAAGATCCTGACATATATAAAAGATGTGAGTCTTCCTGAGGTGAGCACTCTGTACTGCATGGCCAAATCCTATGAGAAATGAGGAATAGGAGGAGCAAGGTAGAGAAATAGATGCTCAGGAGATTATAAAATGGAAGAGAAGAAAACTGATGCTACAGCATCCAGGTGATCTCAGGGAAGTCAAAGCAGTCTTATGACCCTCCGATCCAAAAGAGAAGGGACAAAAGTTCTACCTCTTAATAAGGGAAAGGCCAGGTCAGCTGGGTTTTGAATCCAATATTATCTATCATCTCTTAAGTCATATGTTTCTTTTTGCTGATGTATATTTAATAAATAAACAGCTACAGCTTCTTATGTGATACACAGACATATAGAGACACACAAAACATTGTATGCTAAAGGCAGATATTTTCTGCTATTTTATCATCTAGAAATATCCATTCACTTGACATTTGCACTCATTTTTGTTATACTGACAACTGGTATATTGTATATCACCCTCAGGTATTGAAAACTTGTGAAATGTCAAGGGAGAATATTTACACTTTATTTTAGGCTATTCTAAGTACATAGAATAATAGAAGTCTGATGCCTAAGGCAGCCTAGCAATGAATATATTTTAAGATGTAGGTTCTATGGAGGCAGCTACCACCTCTGCATAAAACCCAGGCATGTTTTTCATAATCTTGAAATGTGGAAATACATTTTTGGTAGAGTTGGTATATCAGTGTGGGTGATATGGCCACTTTATTCCTGAGATATTTTGTTAATGAGACCACCACATTTCCTTATTATGTCAAAAACAGAAGATTCATTTTTTAAAAATACTTTCATGAGTTTTCTTTTTAGTACTTCTTGCTATATAAACATGACTATTGCAATGTGTTTAGTAATCATAACAAAATTCTTACTGTGGCCATCCATTAATAGTATGAAGTTGAGGTTGAGGGACCCTTTGGTCTTTTGTTTATTTGTTTGTTGTTTTGTTTTGTTTTGGCACCAGGAATTGAACTCATGGGTGATCAACCACTGAGCCACATTCCCAGCCCTTTTTTTATTTTTTATTTTGATACAGGATCTGGCTAAGTTGCTTAGGCCCTTGCTAAGTTACTGAGGCTGGTCTTAAACTTGTGATTCTCTCAGCCTCCCAAGTCACTGGGATTATAGGCATGTATGACTGTGCTGGCTGCTCTTCGTTGTTTAACATCATTGTTTTCCATCCTTTTCCTCTTCTATCCATTACTTCACCTCCTTGACATCTATTTCTCTGACTTTCTCCTCTCATCCTATATTTGAGAGTGAACAATTTCTAAACTGATTTGGCCATGCAGCACAGTGAAGCCCACCTCAGGAAGACTCACACCATTATACATGTCAGGATCTTGAACGCTACTATGGTCCCTCCAGTCACTTCTGACTATGCTGCATTTCACTTGTTTGACTTGAAGTCTTATTTATGAGGACATTCACAGCTTCAAATGTCTATATATGTTTAAAAGGAAATATTGAGGAATAATGCAGGTTGATGCAAGTGAAATAGAGCCTTCAGGGTTTATTTATTTTTCTGATTTTTCTCTCATTTGTTTACACATTTCAAACATGGGCAAAAAGTATTTTTACCTACTTTACCACATTTATCTGCCATAAGAAGAAATTTCACCCATGTATCTGACACTCCTCGGACTCCTGTGGAGACAATGGGAAGTGGTATAGTGTGGCACATGGAAAGACAGAAGCTCTACAAATGAGGGAGGCATTACTCAGCTCTATGCAGATGAAAATTCAGACCTATTATTACCAAATTCCATTGGCATGTAAGTTCTCCTGATTTGTTAATGTCAATGGTTATTTTAAATTTTAAACAAAAGAAAATAACATACAACAGTAGATCATGTCTAGGAGCCCAATTCTGCCCATGGACCACTAGAATATAAATCTTTTCTTGAATCTTGATTCTTATCTTTATCTTCCTGTTGAGTTCTAGATTCATCTCTAACTAATCCCATGACATCTTCATCAAATATCTGAAACCCACCACGCTTCATATGTCCATATCAGAGCTTTTAATATTTTCTCTTCACATTTTTCCTGTCTCAGGAAATGGCACAATTATCAACTTAGTAATTCAACTTGATCACTTTTTTTCAGATTTGAGAAGAATAAAATATGAAAAACTCAGATCATCAACAAGTTCTATCATTTATTAATACCCAAAATTGTAGCTAAAATACCTCCATTTCTCCCTGTCTTCAGCACCACCATCTTTAAAAAAAAATGTAGTTGTGTAGATGGAAAGAATTCTTTTATTTTATTTGCTTATTTTCATGTGGTGCTGAGGATCGAAACCCAGGGCTTCACACATGCTAGGCAAACACTCTGCCAGTGAGCTACAGCCCCAGCCCAGTGCCACCATCTTAAATTTTGTTCCACCTTCACTCTCCTAGACCATGCAATAACTTTTAGATCAGACTTTATTTCTCTTCCTTCTCCTTTTCAATCTATACTCTGTCAGCACTGGAGAAATATCTGTCAACTACAAGAAAAACAGCAAGAACAATAACATTGTTTCTCTGAATCAAATCTTGCAGTAACTTCCATTAAAATAAAAGTTGCAATGTTTTCCACAGCCTACCTCTGATAACACCATCCCTCACTCACTGTCACGAGTCACATTAACCTTCTCTCTGTCCCTGAAGAAACCAGCTCTTGTCCCATAATAGGATCATGGTATTTGCTCCCCCCTGTTGCTTTGAATAGTTGACTTTTTTTTTCTTTCACATTTTAGCTCAAATGTCTCCTTAGAGACTTTTTCCTGACCCTCTTCTAATAGCCCTCTGCACTGGGGTTCTCTCTGTACCATCATTCTGTTTCCTTTCTTCATTAAAATACTGAAGTTCATTATAGTTTTATTTATTTCTTTACTATCCCTCCCCACAAACAAAATAAGAATTCTACAAAAGGAATCTGGCACATGGCACTTTCAAAATAAATATCTAAGCTAATAAATGGTTGGGTACCCATAAAAATACATTTAGCATGAGGATGTCACTATTTTACCAAAGCCTCCTGTGTTGTCTAGACCTGCCTATATTAATCATGTCAGGCAATACCAGCTTTTCTCACTCTTGAACCAACTCTAAACTCTCTCACTCAGCATTTCATAGATATTCTGCCATAAACATCTCTCAACTCAAACTTCTGTTGGCTAGCCTCTACTCATGCTGTTCCTCCCTCAAATGTCAACTGATGGTTATTTTGTCAGGGCAGCCTCCCTGTCTGATTCCCATCCCATAACCTGAGACATGTACAGGTCCCTCCCAAAGTGTACTTTTATGGGCTGTTTTTGGTTTTTTTTTTTTTATCCTTATACCAATTGAAATAAGCCTATTTTCTTGTGACTATTTGTTTATCATCTGTAAGGACCAAGGCTGTCATGTTACTGCAGCCTTACTGCACACTTCAATACTTCCTAAAGAAGAATTAAGACTTGTAGATGAGAAGCAATTAAAAATGTAGAACTCACCTTTCTGCCATCCCTGTTCCCTCAGAGCACACATCAATTAACATTAAAAGAAATCAATTAGTATGGCACATGCTACCACCCTCGCATATTAATGCACAGCTTTCATTCTGTAAAATGACCTCCATTAATTTTAGGAAAATTTAAAGAATTTGCTGGGGGCTGGGGATGTTGCTCAAGCAGTAGCCCGCTCGCCTGGCATGCGTGCAGCCCGGTTTCGATCCTCAGCACCACATACAAAAAAACAAAGATGTTGTGTCTGCCGAAAACTAAAAAATAAATATTAAAAAAAAAATTCTCTCTCTCCTCTCTCTCTGTCTCTCTCTCTTTAAAAAAAAAAAAAAAGAATTTGCTGGTGTGCTTAGACCCACTCTGTCAGCCCCCATCAAGTTTGCTGTTTTCTCTCCTCCTCTGGGTGGACCTACTGCTTTTTTCGTGTTTGTCACCTGCAGAGCTGTGCAAAATTACCTTGCTGAGATCCCTCAAGATGTCAGCAAGGTAGACGTCCATTGTTTAACCTTTGGGACCCCATCAATTCCTGTCAACATATGTGCTTCTCCTGCCATGGAAGTCCTGAGGATTTTGAAACATTCAGTATGGATGCACTCCATTGAACAATATTTAGAAAAATAAAGAAGATGCCTTGATTTCGCTTGAATTACACATCCTGACAGTAAGTAGATTCCAGTGTTGCACAGATTTTTAAAAGAAGAGTTTGATTACTTCTTTAGATATTTCTAGCCACCTCTCTTAGGATTCAGGCCTAAATCCTTGAAGCCCTGAGTGAGATATAAATTCAACAATTGTTCTATACTTTTCTCAGAATCACTTTGCCCTTCTGATAAATGAGGGTTGGATGTACTTCAAACATATCTCTCTTCAAACATATTTCTTATATACATAGATATCTGAAAAGGATGTCCCATCCTTTTCCCAGTGGGGAATATCAATGAGAATCGTCCACTATACCCCTAAATTTTGTTTTGGTGAGGAAACAAACTAATTTGGCAGTCAGGAAGATGTGGACCCTTGTTGAGATCCATTGAAAAATACTGCAATTCAAGCATAATGAATCACCTAAAATTTTATGTATTGTGACACTACATAAGCAAAATATTTAATATGGTTTTGGCATTACAGGGTCAGTAATGGACCTAGCATATGGATATATTTATCACCAAATCATTATAATCATCAGGGATCCCAGCCAATGCCTCCTTATTTCTCCTTTTCCCCACACTATCACTGATGATTCAAAAGAATTTTGTATGCATATAAAAAGGAAAAACACTAATGGGAGATCAAGGTCTAGGAATGGCAAAGAGTTGACTCTTGCAGGGAATGTTCTTTCAATCTGTACAGTGACTAATCTTTTCCATAGGAAAAAAAAAATTTCCACTCAGATAAATCTACCATACTTTATGACCAAATTCAAAACAAGATGATAGACACCAAGCAGTCAAGAGACAGCCTGGCTTGCCTTTTACTGCCTTCAAGAAGCCAATTTAAGTTCTGAGCATTGGAATGAGTCAGTGCTTAAGACACACCAGGAAAGACTTCATAAGAGATTTGTTGTTAAAATAAGGAGTTAGAACCAAATAGAAATCTTAAATTTAGGAAAGTTAGTACAGATGAAACCACCCCTGAGAGCAAAAGTTTAAAACAAGAAGAATAAAAATCATTATAAGGAAAACATAATTAGACCAAAGGAAGATTGTACCATTTCTTATGCACTCCTTGTAGAGAGGGACCAGTGAGGATGAAATGAACATGAGTAGAAACATATAACTTTTGAAATATTTAAATATACTGTGTGATTTAAGAAGGTATTCACATCGCAGTTAAGACTGCAAGTATTGAAAATTTTTGTTACTTTATTAACCACAAGCCACAGTTACAAATGTTAATAATTCATGTCAGTGATGAAGGATTATAAGAAAGAATTTTTCACAGTAGGTATCAATGTATTCAAATATGACAAGCACTGGGATTCTTATTGTAATTAAATCAAACTCCCACCAGGGGGAGCAAGGGAATAAATCTGAAAGCCCTATATCCAGGGACCTTTCCAATTCAAGATACACTAGATTCTAGAGAAAACCGCTCAGTAATTTTTTTTTTTCCTCTCTCCTCCTCCTCGTCCTCCTCCTCCTTCTTCTGGTGAATCATTTACAGCCTGCATGTCACTGTGGGATGTTTCTTTCAGATTTATTTTCTCTGGTTTTTCAGCAGCTTTCTTTTGTTGTAAATCCATGCTGTGGTTGAACAGCAAAGCAATATTCCAGCGAGCTCCAGCAGGGATGCATTATCCTACAGGATTTTAAAAACCTTTCACATTCATTTAAAGCCCTTTTTCCCAGTGTCTTGCCAAAGGTAGCGCTCTGGTAACTGAGCCTGGGGACTGGGAGAGGGGATAAAATTAGAAGAGAAGGGGACACACCGCTTAGGAGAGCTTTTGGAACTACTTAATGACTCAGAAAGATGAACTGGAGAAGCAGGCGGGTCAGCACAATAGAATGCAATTAGCAAATGCAATTATCATCAGCATATAAGTCCCTCCCCCTTGACATTCTCCTTTGTATTGCCAAGGCAACCCAGGCAGACTCCTGCTTTTCCACCTCCTCCATTCCAACCCAGTTTACCTCCCCTTCTCACTCACTGACTTTGCACTTGGAATTGATTTCTAGCAGTTGCACCTGGATAACATAGGTGGGCGTGGAGGATGGGAAAACCCCGGGAAATGAAGAGAGGGTAAAGAGTGAGGACCTAGGTTATGTAGCTGTGATTTTATATCTTGATGGCTCTTGCTGTTTTGGGAGATATAACCTGGGTACTTAGGCATATTTTATTCCTTGTGACCATCCGCTGGCAGAACAATGCTCCTCTTGCCAGCTCAACTTGACAGTTTGCAGATGAATAGATGAATATCCAAGCCCTTCACTGCATGCTGTAGTACACATATCACACATCTAAACTTGTCACTGGAGTAGTTTATTGTGAGATAAACAATGTTTCAAGTTTATTTTCAAGGTAACTAGCATATAGAAAAGAAATGGAGTTGACTAATACATATAATAATAATGTATTATTACTATATGTATTAGTAAAAAGTGGTATTAGAAAAAGAGCACTTTGATTTTTTTATTTAAGTAGTTTTTTATCATATGAAGCAAATATATAATGCTTTAAACAATATAAAACTAACCCTAATATTACAATACATTTGAAAATGAAAATTCTGAACACTTGGGAAAAAAAAGTTATAGAAACTAAATGAAGCAAATAACTCCAATAATAGCAAAACATTTATTGAATGTTTTCTGCATGCCAGGCAGTATTTTAAGCACTCACTTGATTCTCAAAAGAACCCTAGGATGTAAGTATTTTTATCACATTTTTTTTCAGATAAGAGAACTGAGGAATAGAGATAATTTGTCTAAGATGATTTAGCAGTATAAATCATCATATTATACCACTGCCTCTTGTGTTCCAATTTGTTCCAATTTGTTTATAACATTATGTTTGTTGTATATTCTTTTAAGAAAGAAAGAGTAAAGGAAGGTAGGTAGCTTTGTAGAGTTAAATGAAATTTACCTTCATGGCAATAATCTTATGGATCTTAGAATCAGAAGTGAGTTCATGTCTAGGATCTACCATATACCAGCCTCAAGCTACTGAGGCAGGCCCCTCAGTTTCCACATGTATAAGAGATGAATAAAGAGCTACCTGTCTTCCAATCTTCTGACTTCCCATTAGGTCCTCATGTCATCCACCTGGTTTGCCCCACATATGCTTTTCCATACCATGATTTCAGATACTATCTTCTTTCTTCTTGGTAGAGAAGAGAGAATTTGATAAACTCGTTTAAATAATATTTTAGTTTCACAATGCCTAGGATATTGGCACATTTTAAAAAGACCCAACCAAAAATGAAAATGCTTATACCAAAGGCATAATTTCTTTGTGAATTCTTGAAAAGATGAGCTCTTACTGTTACTATGTCCTGACTTGTACTCTCTTAGTTATTTGCATTTTCTTCTCAATTCTTAACTGTAGTTCTCTCCACATTAGCCATAAATATACACATACAGAGATACAGAACCCTTTTTTGGAACACTCTTCAAACTTGCCTGGCCCCACATAAGGATGTTAGGTCCAAGCTAACATTGGTGATATTCTTCTTGGTAGAAGAATATCACCAATGTTGGTCTCATTTTTTTTTTTTTTGGCTGGATTTTCCTCTAGAGAATATTTAATGAGAAAGAAATCAATATCAAAGACAATCCATTTTATTTTATATAGTGTCCTTGAATGTGATGTTTAAATGGTTTATCTCACAGAAAAACCTGCTGTCCCCACTGCAGACATCAAACTTGAGAGCTAAGCAACTATTAGTTCAGTAGGGATCCATCTCTCTTTGCTGGCTATAAAACTTACTCCCAGATAGGACATGGAACCACCATATGACCCAGCTATTCTACTCCTTGGTAATTTTTTCTAAGGAATTAAAGTCATCATACTATAGTAATATAGGCTTACCCACGTTTATAGCAGCACAATTCATGATATTCAAACTATGGAACCAGCCTAGGTATCTGTCAACATATAAATGGGTAAAGAAAATATGGTATGTGTATATATATGTTTTACTCAGCCATAAAGAAGAATGAAATTATGAAGTTTGCAGGAAAATGGATAGAACTTCTAGCATTATGTTAAGTAAATAGCCTAATTCTGAAAGTCAAGGGACACATGCTTTCTTTCTTATGTGGAAAATAGAGAGAAAAAAAAGGGGGAAAAGAAAATGGGAGGGGAACACATGAAAATTGAAGGGAGATGATGAGAGTAGAGGAAGGGGACCAGGGGGAAGGGAGGATGGAAGAAAAAGAGGAGGTCCAGGGGAATGAAACAGAACAAATGTACTGCAATATTGTGCACTTGTATGAGAATGTAACAACAAATCCCATATTAGGTATAATTATGATGTATCAATAATATATATATATATATATATATATACACATATGTGTGTGTGTGTGTGTGTGTATGTGTGTATGTGTAAAACCTGCTTTTAATCTTAATGATAAGACACTTTCCTGGAACTATATTCAGACTTTAACTTGTTAAACACCAGAATTTAAAAAAGAAGTACTAGTTGATACCTATTAGGTAGACTTTGAATTGTTAGTATGTGCCAGCTGTTCATTCGTGGCCATAGAGTCTAGCCATTCCCTGAGAACAGTAAGACTGTGAGACATGAAAATTTGAATTTAGAAGAAACCATTCTCTACACACACACACCTGAGAATCCATGTCTGTCTTGAATGATCAGGGAACATTGACTTGAGGCAAGTTAGGCAAGAAGAATATTGCTGCTACCAGGAAACAGCTGCTGAATGGTGTAGAGGGTTTGCTGTCAATGATTTTGCTTATACCTAAAATTCCAACTCGTAATAACTCAAGAACTAAGAAAATGTATTTCACATTATAGATCTTCCACATTAGCCAGTTCTAGGATGGGACACCTCTGTAATACCAGTGACTCTGGAGTCTGAGGCAGGAGGATCTCAAGTTCAAGGCCAGCCTCAGCAATTTAGTGAGGCCCTAAGCAATTTAATGAGACTCTGTCTCAAAATTAAAAAAAAAAAAAAGTGAAAACGGCTGCGGACTTAGCTCAGTAGTAAGTCTCCCTCGGTTAAATCCCCAGTACAAAAATAAATTTTATAAATAAATAAATAAATAATAAAAAACAAACTCATTAGTTTTTTCTCATATGTTTCAGAGAGTTAAAGAAAACCTCACACTAAATAAGTAGACCATTAGCAGGGTTCCCAAGTTTGCATTATTCATCAAATTAGTTCTATAATATTCATTTTTTAAACCAATCAAAAATTTAAATTTGCTGAACATGAAGGATTTATAATATGGCCAAAATCAGCCCTCAGTGAATCATTTTAAATAGTCAACATTTTTTTTTCATTCTTTTGCTAAAAGGATCTAATTATAAATTTGCTGAGAAACAGATGTTGTATAAATCATTCTTATGGGTTGGCTGTTTGGAAGCTGTTAATTCTTTCATTTACTCAATATACAAGTAACAGTGCCTAGTGCTAGGCACTATTTTAATGTCTTGGTGAGAGCTATAAATAAAGTCCTTGAGCCATAGAACTTGGCTTATAGTATATCTGTGTCAATCTTTTCTATGTCAAATGGAATAACTTAGAAAAAAATACACTATGATATTGTCTAAGGGTTTTTAGAGATGTAATTCTTAAATGAATTCTGCTGCCTCAAATGATTTCTGAGTACTGCTTTCCGATTTTCATTGTTTAACTGTTAATATCCTTACATATCACTGAAAAGCAATATGGAATTTTAAACAACCTTTCATACACAAAGGAATTTTCAACTAGACCAATAAACTTATTTGTTCATTTCAATAACTACAAGCACTGTGGTTTGCAATAAAGAAATTGGATTTGGAATCAGAAGCTTAAGGGGAACCCTGTCTTGCCCTGTGAACTCAGGCAAGTTGTTCAGCCTGTCTGAGCTTCAGCCTCATACCTAAAAAGGAGCCTTAGGAATGGTGATGCTCCAGGTTTTCTTAAGTCTATGGTAGAATGGAATGTTCTGTTACTCTAAACTCCAAAAGTCTACCGTATTAGGCTAAAATCTAAAATACTTTTAGTTTTAAAAATATCAACTAAATTTGTTGAAGACTTTAATATAAAATATACTCACTAAAATGAAGAAAAAGGTAAATAGCTTTAACGAAGTTGAATATTTTAGTCAGAATATCGGTTCATTTATAAAATACATCAGGTAAGACAAGTCCTAAAAATGTGTCAATTTATTTAATTTTCTTTAATTTGCTTACAGAAAATTAAAATAGCACACTCAAAGCAGAACTGACAGAACAGAAAATGTTCTATTTTTATAAAAAGGGGTGAACACAAATAATTCATTTTAAAAGGAGAGCTTTTTGCATCCCAAACAGCACAAGTAACCTATGAGCATAGTTTTTCACTATAGCAACTATATCACCCTTCAGAGATTGAATATGGGTGACAAAGGCATCCCACAGGTAATATTGACTAACTCACTAGGATTCCCTATGCTCAATGAGTTGATGAAATAAGTACCTGCAGAGAGATTTTAGACACTCAATAGAGGATGGGAAATGAACAGCACTAACTGAAAGTGCATCCCTACAGATAAGTTAAAATGGTCTTTTAACTTTCCACAATCAAGTTAAAGACTCCAAGAGTTAGAATATGAATGATGGTAATACCCAAGGAGGCTACACTGTATACTCACATCATTTACCTCAAGAAGAACAACCATCACTTTCAGCCAAAGGTGACCCTGACATTGTACTGTAAACTTCCTCCTTCCCATGCCTTGCTAAGAATGGTGTTTTATTTTAAAATATATACTTGAAATATTTACACAATGGAATTTTCTCCTTACCCAATTATGATTCTTTACACATGGTAAAACTCCAAGATAATAACACAGAAACTGACACTTGGAATAAGAAAAAAATATCTGAATATGATGGAGTGTGTTAGAAAGCCATTCTTATTATAAAGAAGTGTTGGCAAGGATGTGGGGGGAAAGGCACACTCCTACATTGCTGGAGGGACTGCAAATTGGTGCAGCCAATATGAAAAGTAGTATGGAGAATCCTTGGAAAACTGGGAATGGAACCACCATTTGACTCAGCTACCCCACTCCTTGGTTTATACCCAAAGGACTTAAAAACAGTACAACAGGGACACAGCCACATCAATGTTTATAGCAGCACAATTCACAATAGCTAAACTATGGAACCAACATAGATGCCCTTCTATTGAATGGATAAAGAAAATGCCCTTATACATGAATGTATAAAGAAAATGTGGTATATATACACAATAGAATATTATTTGGCATTAAAAGAGAATAAAATCATGGCATTTGCAGGTAAATAGATAGAGTTGGAGAATATAATGCTATGTGAAGTTAGCCAATCCCAAAAAACCAAATGCCGAATGTTTTCTCTGATTTATGGCTGCTGACTCATAATCTGGTGGTGGAGGCCATGGAGAATTAGATGAACTCTAGTTAGGGCAAAGGGGAAAAAGGGAAGGAGTGGAAGGAAAGGGGCATGGGGGTAAGAAAGAAGGTGGAATAAGATGTACATCAATACCTTAAGTACATATATGAAGACGCAAATAGTGTGATCTCTACTTTGTGTACAACCAGAGATATGAAAAATTGTGCTCTATATGTGTACTATGAATTGTAATGCATTCTGCTGTCATATATAACAAATTAAGATACAAATGTTTTAAAAAGAGAGAATTTGGTTGTAGTCCACGATTTAACAGTCATTTTTTAAATTTCCATGTTTTCTTGACAAAGTACCGAGACATAACATTTAAGTACCTGGGAAGTACAGAGGAAATGGTTAACAAAGATCAACATTTACATTATATTCAGAAATTTAATGAAGGAAAACAAAAATACATACAAATATCATAAGTGATTATTTTATGTTTTCTTACAATTTAAATAAATTCATCAAGTGGTAACCTTTTATATTTAAACCAGATGCATTTGCAGCTCAAAAAATTTCTTTGTGATGTATATTCCACATGAATACCTCTAAAGCTGTTCCTTTTTCTATGCAACAACAATTGAATAGTCAATGGAAATCATTTAATAGCTATGCTGCATTTGGTACACCACTTGTCTCATGCAGCTTCCCACCAATTTTGAGGAAGAAAAAGAGCAAAATTAGAACTAAGCTGTTATGCAATTGACAAAATAATAAGTAGGAACCCAATAAAATATGGTGACAGAACAAAGGCATGAACAACCCAGTACCAAAGACATTTGTTTCCACCACATATAAACCTAGTTTAATATTTCAAAGAGTAAATATAGATAGAAGTGAGATGAAAGAATTGTCAAGCTGCAGTGCAAGAACATACATGCATTAATGGGAAGTGATAATTATTTTTAAGAAAGTCTTGATGTTGGATTTAATAGTATAGAGTCATTCAAACTTCTTTCTAAATAAATCTTAAATTAATATTTAACTTTGCTTATTCCCTCAAAGACCAAAGAGAAGAGGAACAGATAATATTTCCTAAAACACAATAGCAGATAAATTAAAAAGTTTTTTGCTGTAGACACTGAGGTTGGTTCCTTCAGGACCAACACACAATTTCCTCTAGATGCTGGGACTGTTGCCCCTGGTCACTGCAGAGTTCTTTCCCATAATTGCTTTGTATCAAAAAACAAAAACAAAACAATCTCCATGGGTTAAGGCTAGAAGGGTATAAATGGCAAGCTTCCTTGCCTCCATTTGGGGAATCTCTGTAGGGCCATGGCATCAACAGAGCTTCCTAAAAGACCAGCTGAGCCCTATTTCAACTCTTACCTTCACCCTCTCTCAACCTCCCCAATCCTGGTTCCTTAACACATTCTGTCTTTCTCTTTGTCTCTGTCTGGGTCTCTATCTCTGTCCCTCTCTTCCTCAGGTGTTGATCTTTATTCAATAAACCAGATGCATTTAAATGTCAATCTCAGAGTCTTCTTCCTGGACAACATGACCTTAACATTGGCCTCCTCCCTAATTAATTATATTTTGAAATTGCACACACTCTAACAGGAAATTGGAAAAAAATATGCATTTTCTTATTACTTCATCATTATCTTATTAAAATATTTTTATTCATATCAAATCTTTATATAAAGCTTCTCTGTATTTTTTCCTACCACATAGTTGATAAAATTCCAATCACATCAAGAATACAAGACACTGACAATTTTGTTTCTTGATGATAAAAATCGTGATTTAATAAGGACAGAGAGATTTGAAAGGTCACTGAATCCAGCTCTAGTTATAGTTTTCAAAAGCCAATAGACTATGAAAATTCTATTCCATCCTCCAAATTAGCATTAGTCATCCCTATTCAGATATCCTTGCCTGACAGTTCATTCAGATTTATATTCCCAGACCTTGGGAAACTAAAAAATTAAGTTTAAAAGAAATAAACCAGGCATTATATCATGAATGCTGCCTAACTTTTTAAGCATCATGTATATGTAACAATATGTATACAATGAAAAAAATTACCCTTATTTACCGATATTACCATCAACTATATATCACACTAGGTATTTCTCATTCCTATTTGCTAAACCTTACAAACATAGTGCATGATAACTCTTATCAGTATTACACAAAGAAAGTAAAACAAGATTCCATTTATTTGCTTATTCAGTGATTTTAAGAAGAGTTGTACAAATCAAAGTTCTGATTAAGGTTATTGTGAGAAGCAGGGGATATTTGCTAATTGGTTATGAATTCTTAGTAGAGATATTTAATCAGAAGAAAATGCTTATTGTCCATTTGCTTGATGCATAGTTTATTTTGTGGTTTATGAGGAAATAATTGTAAGAGGGTTCAAAGCAACTTCTTCTTTGACTTAAACCCCATTCCCATGATCTAAAAGTTTCCAAGACAGTCTAAGTGAACCTATTTTGTCATGACAAAAGAGGTGTCTCTGAGGAGGAGTCTGAGGAGTTTCCAGAAAGAGAGGAGATCTCTACTCAAGAGCAGTAGGGTCCCTGACATATGTGATGGAAAAGAATTTCATTACATGTAAGTCAGAGGCAGAGACAGAAAATGAAAAGTGCCACATATTCAAGGAAGAATGAGAGCAATTTCAAGAGAGGGATGGCTTTGTGGGTAAAGCAAGGTATGTACCTCAATAGTGAGAGATGCAGTTTTAGGATTCCAGGCCTGCTCTTCTTAAAGGATACTTGGTGTGAAGGGTGGGTATAAGAAGGTATGTAGGGATGATCTCAAAATGGTTTCTAGAGGTTTGGTCAACCTGCAGATCCTTAGGTTGTCATCATCTTTATTATCTGATCATTAGACAGCACTGCACCCTCCCCTAAATTATAGATTATCAAAATAATGCATCTTTTAAAATCTATTCATTAGGGGACTATTGAATAGATTAGGTAGTGCACAGATGATTTACAGATTTCTTAAGAATTTGGAAGCAACAGGGCTAGAAAGAGACTTGGGGAGTGACAGGCCTGGAAAAAAAATATATGGGACTTCTGAATTAAAATCATATCTCCTTGTCCTTCCTTTGTGTTTCTTATCTACCTATTTCTTATTCCTCTATCCTACCTCAATTTCACCTATTCAACTCCATCATGTTACCTTTAACATGAACAAGGCTTCTATAAAATGGATAAAATTGTCTTCTTTTATATTTGTGTTTTCATTTAGGGTAAGTTATAATGCCTTGCTGGTATGAGCCTTTCCATGAACTTTCTCTTCAACCAAGTAAGAATGTCCTTTTTCTTTTCTTCCCCATATTTTCAGGATTGGATATTATCGATCACAGTTGCTAACACAGCATGGGAGGGCATGTGAATTTTGGAATAGACAGCAGAAAACACTAAAGCACTCTGGAATGATTTGAATTGAGGAGTTAATCTTTATATATAAATAGGATTCATTGAAAAACTCTCATTGAAAGTTTCTGAGGTGGAAAAAGACATCCAGAAAATATTAATGTAATGAATTTGTGAAACTATATGAAAATTAATGAAGACCTCATATCGGGAAATGGGGATATGGTCAACATCTTGCAATAAATTTAATGAGGGGCAGATGTTATGGAGCTCTGATATGAATTATTCATCTGAGTAATAGTTGCCAGTGGTTAAAATGTCTTTAACTCACTGAGCAGTGTATATTAGCCCTTCCTTAAATGGAAAAATCAAGCTGATCTATTTTAGACCAACTGATTTTAAACACATACACAGTGACATATCCGCTCTTCTCAGTTTTTTCCAGGCTTTGGAAGGCAAAACTTGAGTGACTTTGTATGCTTTTTGCAAAATTACATAGCCTTGATTAGGCCTGGCCATCTTCATGACAACTGCAGAAGAGTGGCACAGTCACAGGTCATAGAGTAAAACTTCATCTGGCTCTACAGTTCAATCTGGTGACCTGGCTTGACAAAATCTGCCTTCAAACATGTAAAGTAATTATTCTGAAGTTTCAACGTGACTCATTTGGGGGTTGTTCTAACTATTAGATCTGAAAATCACTCCATAAGCCAAAACAACAACCACTTTAATATATCTTATGATTTGGGGGCTCAGAAATTAAGGCAAGGTGATTCTTCTGCTGTACAAGAACATAATTAGAGTCACTAGGCCTTATTCAGCTGGGGCTGAGCTAAACTGGAAAATTCAAGATTGCTTCAGTCATATGTCGTTGTGCCTTAGTGGGGATGGCTGGACATCTGGATTCTGCTATATTTTTCTTCCTTTCCTTTTCATGTAGTCTCAGAGTCACATCATTAATATCTTTGGCAAAGTAACTGGACTTACGTTAAGCTGAGGTTTATTAGTACTCTTAATAGGTAAGTGCAGAAGTAGAATAGTTTTATCTTGTGCTAAACCCTATAGATCAAAGTTGCCATAGACCAGCCGAAATTAAAAGAGAAGGCAAGGAGACCCCACCTCTGTATGAAGAGAATATCAAAGCATTTGGGGCCTTCCATAATTTTCCATAGAAGTGCAAGAAATTCTCACACTTAGTAGCATCTCACATATCTTCTGCACACATCAGTTGTGAGAGAACTAAGGATACTTAAAAGGCTTTCTCATTGAGCATTACCCATCCTGAAGGCCTCTGGTATTTTTTTTTTTTTTTTTTTTTACTGAAAATATCTAGTATGGCTTCCTTTTAGAACAACGTACCTTGTAAACAATTCAGAGTGCTTACATTCACCAGTTCTCAAAACAACCAAGTTGAATTAGAATATAGACAGTTGGAACTAGAAGACAATTCTGGAATAGAGATAAATGTTTAGAGAAGACATGACATAAACTCTGCTTTTGGTGTTAGTAGAACAAATGAACAGATTAAAAATATAATATAGTAAAACTATATTATAAATATATTGTATACATACTGTTCTAAATTGTTTATATAATGTATTTAGGAAAACTATTCAAATTATTTACTTGGAACTAGACTCAACTGCAGAGTCTAAGACTGCATCACATGGCTTATGCCTTAGAAGTGATAGCTAGAAGCCTCAATTTTGAAAGTAAATTGGATTCCTGGATGAGATTGTTTTAAAACAAGACATTTTTATATGTTGAATATTATTTACATAAATATATTTTCAAATCCATAATCCCATTATTGATCAATGCACATATCAAAACAAAATAATGCATCTAATGTAACTAAACTAACAGGTAATAGCATATTCTCTTTTAAGTCAACAAGGTCATCAATTTCAAGGACCAGCATTCTGAAAACTATAAATTAAGAGTTACTCCTTTGTAAACATGTCACTAAGTTAAATAGTCCATTATAACCTATATAATTGAAATTGAATTACAAATAGAATTTTTTATACTCAAAGCACTATTTGCTTTAATTTTAATAAGTCTTTTTTTATGAGATATCTTTATTGATTAAACATAAAAATGCCTTGGATTATAATATTCAATCTTATGATAGTTGGAATCTTTTCAATAATTATTACACATTCACACACATAATCAATATATTTGTAATGATTCTGGCCTTATCTTTGAAAAAAAATATTCTCTTTTGTGCATACATTGTGTGGTTAGTTAATAGGAAAATATTATGAGAAATATATTTTCAACAACTTTTCTCAAATACAGAAAAGCTATGTGTATGAAGTCCTTAAAATAGAAAAGCATGTATATATCATCTTCTCACATTTTATTTGTGGATTCATTTATTCTCTAGAATAGGTGTTGTTAAAAAAGGAAATATAGCTTTCTGATAGTCACATAAGTTTCCCATTGAGTTTTACTCAAATCTTTGGGTAGATGATAAATGCACTCATGATTTATGTGTATAACTGTCTACCTTTTAACAGTGAGATATAAAACACCTGTGTATCTATCACCATTTCCTAAAATAGATAAGAGGAATTTCAGCATTTTCATATTTAATGAGTTTATATAGCTCCATAATTCACTAGATAAATATTAACTAAGCTTCTACCCTTGTCAGACTGTTTTGGGAGTATAATAATGAACCAAACCAACTTAACTCCATTATACCAAAGCTTACATCTATAGTGGAGGGAGAAGACAATAAAATAGTAAGAAAAATAAATATATAAATTATTAGATAGGAATTATTACCAGAAAAAGTTAAGTTAGGGGAAAAGAGTGATGGGTAGAGTGAGCAGGGACCTTTTCTGAATATGTTGTCAATCAAGTCCTTTCTATGAAGGTAACATTTGACACATGGTAAATAAACACAGAGGAAGTCATGCATGACCCAGACCCTATCATTCTAGTTCATCTTCCATGACCAGATTGCCATATTGTTTTACGGTACTAATTAATATCCCATTACATTCATGATTACAATAAAATAGTTGTGTGTGGGGGGAGTGTGTTATTGTTAGTTCTGTCAAATAGAAAGTGAACTAGAATGACAGGATTTGATTCAATGTTATTTATCACTATATCCCTATAGAAAGTCTTATTAATATATTTAGTTTTACAAATGAGGCAGCAAAGGACCATTACAATTCAGGTACCTTAACCAAAATACCATGTAGCATAGTAAATAGGATAAAGATATGGGAAGAAGAAATTAAACATATATTGAATGCTACCATGTTCCAGATGTCATGGAAGACACTCTATCTACATTATAACTTTAATCTTGAAGGCAACTATAGCAGGCTGAATAATGGTCTCCCCAAATATCTATATTGTAATTCATGGAACCTCAGAATGTCACATTATAGGTAAAAGAGACTTTGCAGATGTGGTTTAGTTAAGGATCTTGAGATGAAGAGAGTATCTAGGAATACCAGGTGATCATGGGTGTTTTTATAAGAGGGAGGCAGGAAATGGAGAGAAAGCAGGAGATAGGATTTCAGAAGTGAGAGTTTGAAGAAGTGGGAAGAAGCAGCAGGTGGCTTGTAGAAGCTAGAAAAGGCAAGAAGATTGATATTCAAGAAGTTTCAAGAAGGAAGCAGCCTAACCTGTCAACATCCTGATTTTACCCAGTGAAACTGTTCTGAGACATCTGGCCTCCAAAACAGTAAGAATTTATTCCTATTGTCGTAAGATACCAAGTTTGTGGTTTTTGTTATAGCAGCAATTTGAAATGAATATAGCAGCCCAGTTGGGGAATTCCGATAAAGGTTAGGTATCTTGTTCAATATAACAATATCTCTGTAACAGAAAGTTAAATGTTCTTTTTCTTAAAATAGTAGGCAGTAATTGTTCCCCTATTCTAGAATGTCAAGTTGTTACCTTATAGTTATTTAATAAAACATGGCAATCAAGTATTTTGAGCTATCTTAATTAGTTGAATTTATTTCCCCTTGGAAAATCTTTGGTAAGATTTTCCTTCCTGAAGATTTCCTGAAAGTCTAATAATGAATAATTGCATGTTATACAGCAACCACAAATAACACACTTAGCCCCAGGCCTGACCCTCTGCATGCTTACATCCAGGATCCTTCCAACCTAGGTAAGAACAGGTGTAGAGGAATTCAGGGAAATATGAAGTAATCTGGGTTGTTGAGTTGTCATCCAGTGAATAACAGGGCAAGGAGATTCTTTCCTTCCCAAGGCAAGGTGATCTTAGGAAAACATGTAGAAGACCAGCAGTGCCTTTAAAAGAAGCAGACTGTTTAGCACACAATTGTCAAATGCTTATGAGCCACAGGATCTCACAATCTTATCCTGGGTCACCCCTTGGAATAGTGCACAATGCAGTGCTTTACTAGTCCTCTATACTATAAGTAAATGATTAGAACTGGCTTATTACATGAGTCTTCTGTGAGTGGGATTATGGCTTGAACAGCCCACTATCTCAGAGATACCCAAGGGAAAAAAAAGGAAGGGGGTATTTATGGCAAGGATTATGGCCCAGTAAGACAGAATAATGTAGATCAGCTTAAGTTTTTGGTTTGGTTTGTTTTACTGTGCACTATAAAGTGGGAAGGTTACCAGGAGAAGGATACTCAGAGTCTGATAGCCATATTGTAGTACTATGTAATACAAAACTAAGTATTCTGAGGTGAACTTTTTCCCAAGAGTTCTTTAAAAATTTGCAGATATTCCACTCCACAAAAAAATTTTTAAAAATTAAAAATCATATATGAATGCTTCCATATAAAGACATGTCATTCCTGATTTGTGGAGAATAAAGAAACTTTGAATGAAGTTAGAGATTAGAGCTCTGATTTAGACTGGAAGGAACATCTAAATAAGTGAGAATGAGTCATAATGATTGAAAAGGAAGAAGAAATGACTTGGGAATTATGAGATTTGCATGATGTGCTATCAGGGAGTGGGAAGGTTGAATAGATAATGAAAAATAGTCACTTTCTGAACATATTTCTATCAAATTCACCCCCACTGAAGGCATTAGTTAACCTTTTAAGATGTGGGCTGCAACAGCTGGGTCTTGAGACAAGACCTCTCATATTGTTGTCATCTTTGTACATTTTAATACCATATTGGGTCCCTACTCATCATAGAAATCAAAATTTAATTTTTCCTGTCTTTTGTTCCAGCAAATGTGCCTTTTTAAAACCATGGTGAAACACATTGGTTTGGGCAGTCATCCATCCAATCTCTTCTTGACTTAAAAAAGCAGAGTAACATCAGACTTCCGTAGTGGGCTTTTCCCTTTCTCTTTCTCTCTCTCTCTTTTTTTAAGAGAGAGAGAGAGAGAGAGAGAGAGAGAGAGAGAGAATTTTTTAATATTTATTTTTTAGTTTTCGGTTGACACAATATCTCCATTTTCTCTATGTGGTGCTAAGGATCAAACCCAGCGCCCCACGCATACCAGGTGAGTGCGTTACCACTTGAGCCACATCCCCAGCCCCCCTTTCTCTTTTAAATTATTCTTTCAATTTATGGTTTGCTCAACTTGCCACATCTGATTCTCGCTTGGATTTTTCCCAGTTTTTCATATAGTGGTCAAGTGGGAGAGCCTTGAGATGATAACAAGTTAAAAGAAATGTTTCTTGGAATAAGTTAGGATACCTATTATAAAATAGAGGTGATATTTACGTGTCCTTAGATCTTATATTTAGAATCATAAGGAGATAAGGAAGAACACTGGGGAGGATTATTATGTGCAAATGGTTTCTTGAAAAATTGAAGGTGTCTTGAATGACAGCCAATTAAGGGACTGTCAATTTGAATAACTCAATCTTGGTTATAGGAAGTAGATAAATATCCTTTATAAGAAAGAAAAAGCAACATTAAATGACCTAAGAACATTTAGAGGATGATATTTTAAAAGTATCTTTGAAACCTCAGACAAATTGAAGCAACATTTTACTAAAGCAGTTACACAAAGCTGTCCGATGTGTTAAAGCTCTCTTCTTTGTCTTGTTCTATTTCAAAATGACTGAGAACTAATATTTCTCAATTCTCCATTTAATATCTTAATTCTTATGCTATTATAAAAATTAAGGCATTTTCACCAACACATTGAGTTTAAGGATGGATATCTATTTTACTTAATCATCCTTAAACATGCACGCCCATCAAAACTACCTTGAGCCTACTCTGTATATGCTATTACAGGATGTTAAACATTTTATTTTCCTGTCTACTAAGGAATTCAAATCACAGTCATGGATTGTCGAATCTGGTTGACATCTTGATTGAGATCACTCTGTTCATGATTGAACTCAGTTTCATAAGGTTTCCTTGTCAAAACTTATAGAACTTGAATCAGTAAGTACTTCTGTTGAATGCTGGCCTTATCCAGTGCACCCACTCTCTATGAACAGTATTTTTTTCTTGGCTCCAAACAGCATACATACTTACCATCTCAAAGAATACAGAATAAATTTTGGAACAAAATATTATTTTCTATTTCTTATATGCAAAATTCAAAAGCACATTGTTTCGTGAAGTGTCTTTGTATCTCTATTATTCGACTTCTCATTTCTTTTTCTCCAATTTCTAATACCTAATTTTTCCTGCATTTGAGCATTTGTGCACTGGTGAGTGTGGCTGTGGAGAAGGGGGCCATTTTTAGGAGAAACAGGACAAGTGGGAAGGTGACAAACCAGAGACCTTGGGTTAGTTTTGCTCATTTTCTAATCACTGAATATACTTACAAGTGTTTATTCTATTTTAGGCTGAATTAGGTGCTCATTCCAGCATGGAAATAGGATTGTTTTGATCAAGTTTCCATAATCATTTCTGAATTAGATAGTAGAAGCTAAAGTGCTTTAGCAACAGTCTCAAAATGTAATGACTTGGGAAGAAAATAGAAATTTATTTGTGCACAATACTCTATGGTAATACTTCCCAAGGTAATGGTCCCTAATGCTATGACAAAGAATCTGTTAAAAATAAAAATTCTTGAGTGTGACCCTAAATCTACTGAGTCAGAAACTTTGGTACTGAGATCCAGCAATCTATGCTTAAACAAACCTTCCAGGTGATTCTCATGCTTGCTAAAGCTTATGCACAACCCAGGAATATGTGTGTGAATAAAAGTGAAGGAGAGGTTGTCTGTACTCCACTTGGTCATTCAGGGACTCAAACTGACTCTGCAATCCTTGACGTGCCCAGGTGAAAGGGAAAGGGCTACAAAAGGTATACCTGAGAAGGGTCATAGGGTACAGTGCTTATCATATACCTTTGGAGAGAAATACAGCACATGGTCAGAGCTAACTAGAAGGGAGTCTGGAAATGTAACATAGTTGAACAGTAACATGCCTACCTACTATATCAGAAGGGAGAAGTGATTTTGGTAGACAGGTAATAGTTATCTTTTATGATCAAGTATACAGGAGATGTGCTTTATTTCTTTTTTCTTACATTCCCATTGCTATTGATTTAATTCTGGCATTGGTCAAGAGGGTTGTATCACAGTACTTGAAATTAAGAGGGTAATTCAAGAAAAAGAAACAGTTGACAGTGTCAGATACTGCTGAGAAATCAATTAAATGCAGAACAACAGTGTGCCCCAGATTTGATAAGATGAAGGCCATTGGTGATCTTAGGAAGGACTATCTGAAATACAATGTTACAGAAGCTGTATTGATATGGAGTGTGTTAGTATGTGCACAGGAGATGAGAAAATGGAGACAGCAAAATGTGAATAATATTTTTAAAAAGATTGATTATGAGGTGGAAGAGAGGTGGGGTTCTAACTGGAAGAAGAAATGGAATAGAGACCTAAGGATGATAAACTTTATAAACCTATTATAAACTTCATGGCTGAGATGGTGGGGTTGAAAATTCAGGAAAGGGAAATTGAGTAATATTCCTGAGAAGGTGTAACAGGGTCCAGACTTGTAGATGAGAGGACGAGCAAAATGAAGCAGACAGGCAGGAGATGTTTAGAAATAGATGGGAAAATGGAATCATTAAGAAAATCGAGAAAGAAAGCTTATAGGATAAAAAAGATTAACAGCAGTGCTAAACACCTATTTTAAGTCAATTGCACAAATCTATACAAAAGCATTGTATATCCATGTTAATATTATATTGGGCTTCTGCATTAATTTGAAATATCTAAAAAAAGTTACATTTCTTTGAGTTTCTCTTTCCATTGTTGTTCATTTTTAAGACATTTTACTTCCTAAGAATAAGGAAGTTGTGATATTTTATTTTGCCTTAAATTGCTTAATTAATCTGTGAAAGGAATTTAAAATTCAGTGACTCTCCAAAGGCTTCAGAATGAGCATTCACATGGGAGATTTTAAAAAACTGACATCATTTCATTGGAATAATAAAAAAACCTCTAAAAATAAACTCATCAAATGAACCAATACTTCATGTTTATTAAAAAGTAATTAAGAAAAAAAAGAGTAATTAAGAATATTGAGTGCATACTCCAACATTTAGTTTCTGTTCAAAGAAAAAAGAAAAAGTAAGCATGCACTCTTAATCATTAAATGTATTATTTTAAAACAGAATCTCTAGGCACTCTAGGTGCTTAGGAATTGTGGGGTGATCTGGGTACTTACCCAGAGGCATACTTTAAACCTCGAAAACTGGATGTGTTTGGGCATATGAGGGCCACACTGCCCACCATATTCCTCTGAGAGGTTGACCCAATTCTAGCCATTTTGGGGAGCTGATCTAGAGATTCCAAGTTCTGCTTGAGTTTTAAGGTTTACCATCCAACTACAAATGATAGAGATAATCTATGATGCCCCACTTCTCAAACTGCAATACAAATGATCTCTGATTTATAATTAATTGCAGTTGTGAATTTTCAAACTTATGATGGTGTAAAAGTTATAGGTTTTGAATAGAAGCCATATTTTTAATTTTTATTTTTTATAGGACAGTGATATGTGGTATGTTACTCAGCAGCAGTGAGCTGCAAGCTCCCAGTCAGCAGAGGATCATGGGAGAAAACAACTGACCCTTTGCAGTGTGCTATACTGCTAAGCCATGATGTGAGGTAGGCTAGATGAATTGAATGCATTCTTGAAATATATTGTCAACTTAGGATAAGTTCATCCAGACATAACCACATTGTAAGTCAAGGATCACCTGTATTCTTAAGTTATGTAGACTTTTTCTTGAAACCTGTCAATGCACTCACAATTTTCAACATGTTTTAGGAATTGAAAACTTAATCTGATGTACTAAGTTGTATTTACATGGTCTATATTACTCATTTATCTAACTAGGCATAGGATCCGTTTTTGAACAGAGGAAGGACATGTTCTGATTTAGTTGAAAAAGGATTACTCTGGCTGTGACATAGGGTAAAGGAGGGATGAGTTAAATTGGGTGAATAGGAGAATATTTTAATAATCTATATGAAAGATATTAGTGACTTGGACAAGGAAGACAGATGAAATAATTACAAGCATACTAGATATATTTTGCAGTTGAATCAACAGAATTTTTTGGTGGTTGGATGGGAGTATGAAAATAATACAGACCTCAATAACAACTTTTTCTTCCTCCCCTAGCAAGTGGGAATTTATTTGTGTAGCAAGAGTACAAAATGTGAAAGTGGGTGGGTTTGGCAGACAGGAGTTTGGTTTTAGATAAGTTTAATATGGAAAAATATAGTTTTACATTATTTGAAATTACAGATGTAACATTAAAAATTGAATGCATGAATCTGGAGTTCACTGGGGAGTACCCAGGTAGAGATGTAAATTTCAGTGTTGTCAGTTTACCGATTTTTTTAGACCCATTTGTTTTTAGACGAAGTCATCTGGTGTATGGATATAGACTTAAGAAATAAATACAAGATAATTAGGCCAGGGTGTAAGCACTTGGATAGTCACTGTTCAACTGTTGGGAAAAAGAAAAAAAGAAAGAAAGAAAAACCACCAAAAATACAAAAGAAATTGAAATGGAAAATCAGTAAGTTAGCAGAAGATCTTGAAGCCAAAAGATGGCATCTTCAACATGTTTAATACTTAAAGTAGGAATCTGAGAACTGATCTTCAAAAGTGAAAATGTGTAAGTTGCTGCTTCCCTTGGAAAAAAGAATCATAAATAAACCCACATTGTTCGGTTTATATCATCATCTACAGAGACACCATCTTGATGCATTTCATCTTGGTTTTCCCTTCTAATTTAATGTTCATTATATTTTGGTGCTCAATTATTTTCTAATAAAAATGGGAACAGAATATTTAATATTCCTCATCTTAAACACAGATCTATTATTTGGCATTTCATTTTGCTTTTCGATGTTATAAAATCTACAACATGGTAAATATTTTATATTTATGACCCGCATTAAAAGGAGAAAAAAGTTCTATTAGCAAGTGACATACAAAATACCACTCATTAGAATCTAACTCTAAAGTTAGTTTGTCATGTCAAGGAGTCATAATCACTGATCCATGGAGTCAAAGTTATCTTCATATATCTATGAATGGGTACAGCTTGGAATTACATTTTTATATTAGACCCTCTTTACCCTAAGTGAGTCATAAATGATAGACTAGAATATGCCATAATAACATTTACTATATTACCAAGATATCTTTGAGGTAAAGTCCCCTAAATCTTATATCTTGTTACAAAAAGAACAGACTACTTTAATTTACCCAATATTAGGCTTTATGTCTTCATGAAGTAATTAAAACCAAGTTTTTCTATATTTTTCATAAACATAATACCCTATATCTGTTGAGTTATTACTAAAGTACTATGTGCTTAATCACTTGAATGCAACACAATATTTTTATTTGTACAATTTATCAGAATTATGATTAAAGAATTATGTAATTATGTAAGCTGTTAAAAGTCACATGGTTCAAAACATGTTTATGAAATTTAAAGTATCTCACCTACTCTGGAGGTGACCCAGTATATCTTTCCCATCTCCATCTGTGATATCCATTCACCATCATAGTTAATTCCTTTTTTTAAAAATGTGGTATATACACACTCACTTTGCTCATCAAATAAATGCAAATGAAGATGATTATTTTCTTCCTTCTTTTATGTAAATTAAATGTTAATTTTAAGATACCCTGCTATATACTTCACTTTTTTATTCCTTTTTAAACTTATCAATGTATGTTATTATGTATTGTACATTAACTACTATTGAATACCTACTTCGTTTCAGGCAATAATATGATAGTTATAACATATAACATAGTTCTAAAAGATACATCAGAACACTATAGATAAAAAACGCTGACTTTGTGGCAATTGCTTTGTAGTATAATATAGCGTAGACCTCAAGCTGTTGCTGAGGTTTTTTGTTTCCCTTTTGTCTTTTTTTTACTATATATTATTTAATTTATAGGATGGTCCAAAATTTAAATAACACTTTTACTGATATTACCAATTATTAAACTTGCCCATTTGTAATTTTGTAATGCCTTTAAAGATAGATGTAGGATAAATGTCTGAGAGTGAAATGCCTAGATTAGAGAAATTTGCATTTATAATATTAATGCATTTTATCAAATAGTTATGCATATAAAGATGTTTCCATCTATTCTCCAATTATTGAATATTTTTAAAAAGAATAGTTGCCTTTTGGGAATTTAGAAATATAGTACTGATTTTTTTTCTTCCTACCTGTTAATGCTAGTGGATTTTGAGAGTATATAGACAACTTTCCTAATCTAATTAATTTAGAGTAAACTTTTCAAAACAAATTTTAAAAAACTTAAGAATTATTACCATTACTGTTATTAACCCTGTTTTTTCTGTGATGTAATATACTTGCGCTGGCTTTTTGTCTTTAAATGATGTGTTGATCCAGTTTTGAGACCCTGGCTATAGACTGGTCAGTAACCCATTTCTAGAAAGCAGAGTCCGCATTCCAACCACTACCTTCATTAAGCTCTTTTACTCTGAGACAGATACAACAGCCCCAATCAGCCATGGCCAAGTACTCAACAATTGGGCACAGTGCTTTAACCATTTCACTGAAAGTGTGAGAAACAGTTAAGCCTGCCTTGTTTGCCATAGCTACCCCACATAGCTGTCTCCTGCTGTGCTCTTTTGCTACTGCCCCATCCCTGAGCACAGTTTCTAGTGAGCCTGTCTGACATACTTCTCTCATTAGCAGTTGTAAGCAACAAGAAATTCTGCCTTTCATCTATTCAAGTGTCAGTGTATTAAATTCTGACATCAAAGGAATTCTTAAATCTTATAAAACAATTTGCATTGTGCTCAGAAAGCTGTGGCCATGACCGTTGACACTTGGATGCCTTCTCAGGAGTCTGCTCTTGGCTTGCTAATTGCTTCCAGACTATTGTAAGAGCTGCTTCCATGGAACTTGAGTTTGTGCTTTTAGCCTAGTTGCCAGCCACTGTGTCTTCCTGTGTTTGCTGTGTCTCTCCAGGTCTTTCAGGATATTATAAACAAACTGCCAAAGGAGCAAACTTTGGAGGCCAGATAGATGCCTAAGTGAGCATACCTTATGACAGGAAGAATGGCTGACCACTTGAAGTGTGCATTATGGGGTTAGCATTCTATTGTGCTTCTAGCCAGCAAGGTTTTGTTTTGTTTTGTTTTGTTTTTTTGCAAGGACCTACTCAAAGAGCCCCTACTTCTTTGGCACTGGTATTTATTATTACTTGGTCAAGAATCCTGATTTGTTAATGTGTTTCAGAAAAAAATCCCTGAAGAAGAAAATGTCAATTGAATTTCTCTGTGGTGGGGAAATGGCATCCATGGTTGCCATTGTTGCTCAGGTGGGGTAGCAGGCTACTGTCTTCTTTGCCACATATTTCATGTCCTCAAGAATCTCAGGAACATCCTGGGCTGCAACCTTGGAGATCATCAACCTAATGTTTAACCCAAAGGGTGCTTCTGGGGCAAGAAAACTAATACCTCACCCCTGAAAACTCCTTCAGAATACCTTCAAAAGTTACCCAGTTGCTTAAGTAATGCAATACCCTAGACAGTCAGGGACTCTTGCATATCAACATGAGAAGGGGCTGGTACTTCAGCTTAGGAGGCTATTGTACTATACCAGGGAGAAACTGTTCTGGCCCTCAAGTGAAACTCTAATCCTTCAGAGGTAAATTGGGAAGCCTTGGAATGAGAGCTGGCTTCCATCTAGATAATCTATATTATGGTTATTAAATAGAGAAAGAAACTAAAAAATAACAACAAAACACAGCTTTAGGTTGCTAGAAGCACAAATAATTGAATTTTTTTTTAAAAAAAGGAGATATAGAAAGAGTAACTTTAAAATAAATATATAAATAATGCAATATAACTATATATAAAGATATATATGTACGTATCCATAAAGTAGTTGAAAGTTCAAAATTTGATAACAAAATGTTATTATAAAAAATTAGAGTAGTAAGTACTCTAATTGAACTTTTGTGCCTATACTGTGATGATTGTAAATTGACTTTATTTTTTTGGTACTGGGGATTGAACCCCACTTTACCACTGAGCTACATCTCCAGTTATATCTATTTTTTTTTTATGCTGAGACAGGGTCCCACTAAATTCTGAAAGTCTCGTTAAATTACAGAGACTCACCTAAAATTTATGATTTTCTTGCTTCAGCCTTCAGAATTGCTGGGATTACAGGTGTGCACCATCATGCCCAACCTAAATTAACCTTAAAATTTGTTCTAATGCATGCATTGATTTTATCTGAATCTCAAATTATAGTTCTACCAAGGAATCCCATTACATTTAAACATGATACTGCTGGCAATCTTAATGATTACCTAAATATAAAATAAAGATAATTATTTCTAAATTTAAGCATTTTCCTAAATTTTCCAAAGACATAGTATCTATTGTCCCCAAAATTGCCCTTTTGGGGCATGGATGCCCTGATACAATGTATAATAAATTAAAATTAAATAAAAATTTGGGCATTTAAAAAAAATGACTTAAGGGTTCCCATACATTCATCCCTGTCAAAATAAGAATTTCAAGAATTTAAACTTATTAATATAAAACATTCCTGGGTTCAATCACAAGACCAAAAAAAAAGAAAAGAAAAGAAAAAAAAGGGTGATTATGCCCACTACTTTTCTACTTAACTCAATTTTAAACACTTTGCCTTTGCTTATCCTTTAAAAAATTAAAAAATAAAGAAAGGCACCTCATGGTGGTTTACTGAAACTTCAATGCTGTGGTCCCATCTATTCAGGTCCCCATACTCAATACTTATTATTATTAAAATTATTATCATCATTTTACCAAACTAGATTTTGCTGATATTTCTTTTTAGCAGCTATTTCAATGACCTTTCGGTTGCAGTTTGCCTTCACCTTCAAAGGAAAAAGTACACCTCTTTTAGACCACCCAATGTGGAACCTCAACACCTCTGCTATAATTCACCATCTTGGCAGACAGGAGCTTAACTATATCCATCTTTCTCCATCAACACAGGTATGATTTGCACTGATCACATCCACCTCCAAGGAGTTTCGTTTGATATACTCATTATGACGATAAATGTCCAACCTTTTTTAGTCCTTTTTGGGTTGTGAAGGCAGTATTTTTCTCATTTACATGTTCTGCTTAGTCCGATACTGCCATTTACAAACCAGCCCATATTAAATGGGGCCTGTTCCAGCAAATAGCTCCAAAACCTTTACATATTAAAATCAGCTGGCCCTGCAAGGGCCCACTATAGGTTTTGTCTGGGGTCATCCAGTGCAGTTGGATCTGGGCAGAGAGAGCATTGGCTTCCTGAAGCTGATCACCTTCATGACTCTTACATATCATTGTGTATCTAATGCCTGTGCAGAGGCTCTAACGCCCTGGAGCACCTAGTGTTAGTGTTGTCCCTGACCATTGCAGATACCCTTCACCTGAATAGGCCAGAGGTCAGGCCAGCTTAGATATTTCCACAGCACACACTTGTGCAAGCACATGGCGGGGAGAGACCACTTGCTTGATGAGTTTAGCAAAGTCTTCATGAGGGACTGCCATCTGAATTCTCACACCCTGATTCACACTGGAGAAATGTCTTTTATTTGTGTAGTTAGCAGCTGTGATAAAAAAAAAAAATTCAACACAAAAACTAATTGGAAGGACCATTTTGCATGCAAACATAAAAATCAGTGAAAGAAGTATTTACATAATTTTGAAAGATGTAAAGAGACTTTTAAAAACAGCAGCTGAATATCCTTCAGTGCCAGCATAAAAACAACCCATTAATCAAGGTAACTATGAAAGATGTGGGAAACACTTTGTTTTATCCAGCAAGGACAATGTGTGTCACAAATAACTTTCTGAAAACACTAGAGAAATTCATAAAAAGAAATGACATCAGGTATGCCAGAAAACATTCAAATGCAAAGTTATCTCAAGCAACATGTGAAAACTCATGCCTCAGAAAGGGATGTATACTAAGATACTAAGATCCTAGAGAAAACTGTAACAGAACCTACCAACTGTGTGTTTCATCTCCAGAGCCATATTCTCTTTTCATGAGGAAAAGCACCATTATGTGTGACCAAGACAGCTTCGACAAAAGATTTGCAATGAAACAAAGTCTCACAAGACACACCAGTATGCATGATCTTAACACGGAGAAAATGAAGATCAAAGTAAAACCATCTGTACAAAATTAGTATTTGGCCTCTCATCTAAGTGGATAGATACATTCCTCCTAAAAGAAAACAAGAACAGGGCCTATCTGCCTAAAAGCAGTCATTGAACTGTATTGATCTCAACAATCACAATACTTACCCTTAGCTAAATATCAGATGGTTCTGTTTAAAGGACTACAGACGAGTGAACTCAGTGTCTCTCAGACATTCATTTTTCTATATTAAAATCATTGATTTAGGAGAGAAATGGCAGGAATTTTTTAGTCCCTTAAGTAATTTTCTGTAGAGAATTTGGTAACCTCCTGTCATGCCTCATGGACTCTAGACCACCTATAATAGCCACAGTTTGTTCATGGACTGCTGACACAAGAAGTCAGTCTTTTTGATTCTGTGTTATACACTATTAGGACAAAAGGGACTGGCCACATAATGGGCTTTCATAGCATTAGAGGCCCTCACAGATCCTAAGTATGTGACCTTTCCTCCATATCCAATTGTCCATTATGCCTTAGGATGTAAAATCAGAAGCCCAACAAGCTCAGTACTATTATTGAGGCCTTCTTGATTAGGATGGATCTGAACCTGGGCCCTGTGTCATATTCCACCCAGAGGAGGTGATGACTTCCACTGTCCTAAGTCTCTTGACAGATGCCATAGTGCTGAAGGAGATCATATCACCCAAAGATCTCTTGGGTATCTAGGAAGTACCTTGAGATTAAATGACTGAGCAGCAATGGAAGTTCACAGAACATAGGGATGGCACTGCTAACCATCCTAAGAGATTGAGCTTTGTGGAATGTTGCTTTCCACCCCTTTATCATATTTCTGATAAAGTACAGGATCTGAGAATCAGCAAATTGGCAAAATTTCAGGCGGTCTTCCTAGTACGGTTTGTCCTGGTTAGCATATGGCTTTATCTGTACATTTTTTTTTTCAAATTTTTGAATCATTGCCTGAGAGATGTCCTTTCAGAGTAAAGAACTCTGTCAATCTCTTGCCTCACAGATATCAAAGTCACACATGTCTCTAGAAATAGTTAGTCCACAATACAAGGCTTCAATAGAACACTCCTTATCCTCTTTGGAAATCTAGACATTAGTGAGCATTACCCGTGATTGGCAACCTCCTGTCATGCTTCCTGGAAAATAGACCACTAATAATGGCCATAGGTTGGTCATGGACACATCTCACTTCTCAGAATTCCTAACCCAGCTCTTGAAAAACTGCAAAACAAAACTTTCATTTTTTTCAATAGGTCTCAGATAACTATTTTAATAAGGAGACTTAATGAGCTCCTCACAAAACTCTTATGTCAGTTACAAAAAAAAATGTAAATATGTACAGGGTTATCAATTTTCCCTAGGCATTTAATAATTTTTAACCCAAGTCCCTTTAAAATACATTTAAAACCACTTTTTAAAAACTTTGTATCATTTTTTTTCTTTATTTAAAGTGAGGGATGTCTCACTTCAATGACTATAAACTCAATGACTATAAAGACTCATTACATTCTTGACTGTATAATAACAATTCCTCTTATTTTTATGGATTTTTAATTCTTCCTCAACTCTGCAACGGTGATAGGCCAGATCTAAAACAATGACTCCTCTGGAACCTGTTAACAATAGATTGCCCAATGAGCCAGGACTCTGCCCATCTGTTTTAGGAGCCATTTGAACCTAAGCTTCCACCACCCAGAAAATTGTTCTCAGTATTTAGCGTATGGTGGTTGAATGAATGATTCAGGCTCTCCTTCTGTTGCTGGCTAGGAAATTACTCTTAGGTTTCTAGGAACATTCCTGTGGACAGTGTAGACACCAAGAAGGGAGACAGAAAATCCGCTTATTAAATAAAATAATATAATGTCCAGAGATAAAAATGAAATCAATATCATAATCCATAATGGTGAAAGAGACAACCTCTCATTGGCAATAATGCATGCTGGAAGAAAATCAGTATCAGACAGCGAAATCCTGTCAAATATGGCAATAGATCATTCTGTTGACTATTGGTCTTATTATTGTTGGTCTGGATGCTTTCATTGGTTTGTTATTCAGAGGCTCAAACCCTCCAAGTGAACCATTGTTTCAATATATTAAATACTGAGGTCCATATTCCAGGGAATTTGGCAAGGCTAATACAAGCCCTACTGCTAAAACATAAAGCTGGAAAACCAGCAACCGAGACAAAGGACCCATTAGGTAAACTGGAGAGCTTGCCTATATGATTAGTGCTTAATACCCTATTAAAAACATGCACAAGTCTTGCCATACAATTTAAAACCTAACTGTAGCAGAATCTCCCTTATCAATCTAGACAAAAACCTTGGAATTTGGGGAGTTTTTAAGTTCTGACACCCTTAATTAAGGTTTTGATTATGCAAGTTGGGTTCTATACCAGATTGTGCCAATTAAGTATCAGCTAATTACACCAACATCACAAATGCCATCACTTCCTTTCTTAGCTGTGTACCCAAAAAGCCTTGACTTAAAAGATATTTACAAGTCAAGCTTCCAGATCCATCTTTGCCCTCAGATTTTACAAGAGACTTAGTTTTACTATAATATCCATAAACCAGACCCACATCAACTTGAATAGGCATCTACTTAATATGGATACCTCAATCACATATCCCAGACCACAGTGTCCAGAGACTAGTCATTGGAGATGATATTACCTCAGATAATGTGACACCACTCAAGACCTCACAGTTGAGATGACTCTGCTTTTGTGCCAGAGACAGTTTCATCCCAGACACTAAACCCACCATATCAGCAACACCATCAGGCTGCATATCCTAAAAGGCTGAAGAGTTGGACAAAGAACATTACCTTTTTTTCTTTTTGATATTAGGAAATCTATCACATTCATGAGCTCCCTATTTACTTATCCCACAATCCTAGTACACTTTCACGCCTAAAAGAAAATCTTTTAGAGCTTATAACTATCTGTGCTATTTTAATATAATGAATGCTTCCTACTGGTCCATGATAGCCTGTGCCTCTCTCTTCGCAGACTTTCTCCTATTTTTACCTTTCAGCTTGCCACCATGACCTCATGTTCTTTTCTCTGTCCATGATCACCATTACTTTTCACTCTTTGTTACAGAAAAATATCACTAATCTTTATATAAATATCATTATCAGTTCATATTATTTTGCAGCAAAATTGGTGCCTGCCATTTACCACCCTGATTGAAGGGATACATCAAAATATTATTATCACAAAAATAATATATAACTCGTACTTTAAACACAGTTTAAAATTCCACCAACATACTTCTAGAAAACCCCAAATTTCAGAATATTTTTGCCATATAAATGGGACACATGGTTACAGTCTGTCCTACAAGGGTTCCTTATATTAGTGCTTGTTTGCTTCCTTTCAACTCTCAAAATGTATTTCTATCTGTTTAGGGGAACTTATATCTACTTTCTATAACTCTGTGCTACCATTTGTGCCACTCAAATATGTCTATAATTAAGCTCAAAACTGATGTAAGTATGATGAGAGGTCAAATAATACACATATGTATGCAATATGTGGGTGTGCCGATGTGTATTATTTGACTTCTCATTGTATTTTGTTCTTGTCTGACTGCACCTCAGTTCCTGGCTGGGCTTACTCAGAGGTATGTCTTATAGGTCTTTGGAATTGGGTGGAAGGAAAGCAGACTCTGAGTTAGAATTCTTTGTTAAGGTCTCCATCAGCTTGCAGAAATCATTCCCTCCTTAATGCTTCCCATACTGCAATAGTAAATATGTCTCTTGAATATAGTTAAATACATTTATTATTTAAAGCAGACATGAAGCAGAAGTAGTAAAAAGTGAGATTTCTTGATGACCTCAGAGACCCATCTTTGTTTTAGTCAAAATAGTGTATTCTAATCAGGCTTCTCTAATCTTCAATGTGAAATTGTCAAGGCACAAATTGAACTTGATTTCCTTATTTACACAATGTAAATACTGATACCTGTCTTTGAAGTTGTGAGGAAGCTAAGATGCAAAGCCCAGCAGTGCTAAGACAATGTTGATTCTCTTTTCTGAATGAAAGATCAATAGAGAAAGTAGCTCTAATGGGCTGCTGCACTCTAGTAGTCCTTCTCAGATACTCAGCCTTCCTGACAACCTTCCTGTCTCATGAAACTTGGTCTTAGCTCAGATTTCATAGCAATTTCAGGTAATAGAGTAACAGCATCTAAGGGCCTTATCTCTGGCTCATGGAAACTTGGTGGGAAAAACTTACTTGAAATTTCTGCAGCAGTGGCATCCACAAAAACAAGTGATGTAGAATCACCAGGCCCCAGGAAATGTGACAGAGTGGCAGAAATCCAGGTTACACTGCGGTAAGTGGGGGAACAATTAAGAAAGATGATACATGGAAGTCTGAACAGCCAAAACATCTTCTGCCTCTTCTGTCCCAACTGGCTCGCACTAAACCAGTCTGAGGTGACATGGCATAAAGTAAGTATCTAAAATTTCTAATTTCAAATACATAACTTGTTCAGATTTTCTATATAAAAATAAAATATTTTATTAATAACAGTGAAAATACTATAGCTTTAATTAAAGCCTTCTTTATTCATAGAGCCCTTAGCAAACACACTGATTTTTTTTTAACCAATTAAAAGTTTACGTTTTGGGTACAGACTATTTACTAAGTCATTGTTTTTAAAGAAAATTAGAAGGATGACAAAGGAGCTGTGGTATTTTTCACAGTTTCACCAATGAAAAAAATCAGTGAAGCAAACAGGTAATTGGAAGTAAGTAACCCAGATATTTTCATTGTTTATCTCCTATAAACTGATATTTTGAGCACATATCAGAAAATGTTTAAGAAAAGAACTCTTTCTAGTCTGAAATTTAGTTGTGATAAAGTGAAATTTATCCAGAAAGCCTCTGCTATCCCTTTATTTTAATTAGAATTAATTTTTCTTAGCAGATAAGGAAGTGATGTCTGGTCGGATTCATGCATCCATGAAGCATATCATGGTCTTCTCACAATGAATCTGCATAGTCAGCAATAGACACTGCCTCCAGGATTGAGAGATGTCACATTGGGGATGGGGGGGGTGCAAATTTCAGCATGGGATCATTTAACAATCAACATATATAGTTCATTGTGAATTATTATTTTAACAATATATTCTGTGATTACGTTTAGTGAAAACATAGTTACATCATAGTTTGATTTTAAAATGATTATTTTAAAATATTGTAAGCACACAAAAATTCTAACTTATTTTGTTTTTGTTTGTTTGTTTTGTTTTGTTTTTTCTTGTCCTTATTTTTCTATTCTGGTGACCTGAAAATGGGTATTTTCTCTCCACCTCTAAGAGGCTCTGCCAACATTGTTCTCATTGTTTACTGTGATAACAACCATCAGGGAACTGGAGTAGGAGGTCATTGAACCATTTAGAAAGCACGTCATCAGACATTTTTCAACAGTAGTCCTTTGGCATGGAAGGTGATTACTTGAGGGCATTTTGCCAAGGCTGTGTAGGATGGAATCCAGAATTGTGGACTATCACCACAATATCACTCTTGGAGTCCAAAAAATTTAAAAAGGATTAAAAAAATAATTAAACTAGGGGAGCTTTAGTATTTGGCAAAGGCATTTGAGAGAAAACTCTTCCTTAGCAACCAGTTAATCATGATCTCTTGGCTATGTTCACCAATATCCCCATCTTTCCTTCAGACTCTTATGTTTTTATCTACATTTCATAGATATATGAATCAATCAATTAGTCTCAAGTCCTGAGTGCTTTCCTTAAGTAAAGCTCATTTACCTGTAATATATTAAACAGCATGTTTTACAGCATTTCACATATAAAATATACCAGGAACTGGTGCTGTTATTTTTCTCAGATAAATCGCTGCACTGATTACCATGAAGCACATTGATGTCACTATCACTATGACAACATTATGACAAGAACTAGTCACTCTAAGCTACCTAGTAAAAGGAAATGTCATCTGTATTTCTGAATAAAATGTAACATGTAGGACCTCTGCTTTCATACATAAATTAGTACCTTAATGGTTAGAAAATGTTGAATCACAATTGGATGAAGAAACAGTTCGTGCTAATCTTTCTCCTAAGGTAAGATTTGAATATTTGAAGAATGTGTACTGTAACTTTTTGATCCATTAAAAGGGAAGTGATTGTCTTTTCATTATAATATAAGGAACTTTTTAAGTTAATAAACCTCTCATCATTTGCTTATTTATATTTTGCAATTACGAGAGTATACTTCAGTGAGAGTAACATACAGTTTAAATAGGTGAGCTTCTTGGGAATCTATTGAAGATTATTATGTGAAAAAAACATTTGAATCAGTCTTTGTATTTTTAGGATATTGCATAATTTAAAACTTTTAGCTTTTTAAGATAGAAGTGAGTCACCCACTTGTACTGTTCCATTTTTAATTAAGCAAGGATTCAAAGTCATTTCTTCTTTGTTAACTTTAAAAATAACTTCACTCTTCTGTTCTCTGCCCCCTTCCCCTCAGGAGGGTACTACAGAAACAAATGCAGGCCTGCTAGAACCTAGAAATAAGATACAGTTATCACAAATACTGTTCATTTACAAATGCATCATTGCCAATATTTTTGGATCATTTATGCTCAATTTTGTACTTGTTTTAGTTTGTACAGTAGAGTGTCAGTATTCTGACATTCGCTGTTTAGAGAACTGTATCACACATGATGTGACATGGAACAGTTGACAAATGGCAATTTTCCCAGTAATGTTTGCCTTTTAATTTATCCAAGCCAAATCTGAAACTCTTTAGAGGAATTCCTTCCTGGTAAGACTAAATTTATTTATTAAAAATAAAAAAAAGAAGACTATACAACCTGATTTGAATTGAAATATTAAATTTTATTTTGAGTAATTTAGAGATGTGATTGTTACAGTTCATGTATAAAGATGGGCATTGATCACAGAGATGGTCTCTTTGTTCCTTTATAACTTCTTAGACACATAAACCCAATTACAAGCCTATTTTTTTTTTCTGTAATACTTGGTGCTAAAGACACTAAAAGAAAAACAAAACATTTTTGGTGACTGGTGTATTATTCTGAGTATATTTCTAATAAAAAAACTGAAGTATGTTTTCAGTGCTACTCAAATACCCAATTATAGTAGGTGAGAGGAAAAATATCAAAATATCAAAAATAGATAAAATGTAGCTTAAGATCTCTCTGAGAAATGATATTACTGAATAACTTAGTATTCAATCCATAATTTACCTAATTGATATGTTTTAGAATTCTGATGTATATCTTCTGATTTTATTATTTTTAACTAAACAGTATTTATTTTCCATATTATACCGATTTTATCTATATTATACACCATCCAGACAAAGAAGAAAATAAATTTCACTTCTATGAGGAATATTTTGAATATCCCTTAAATAGCATTTTAAACAAAAGTTAAATATAGGTAAGCACAGATATAAGCAGAGAATAAATTTAATTAAAAGTCTAGTGGATATGTAGAAATTTGAAGAGGGAAGGATTTCAGACTTGGATTTTAGTGAAAACACTTCAAAATTGATTGCATTGAGCTTCATTTTCAGGAGGCAAACTTCCCTTACAAATTATAGTTTCCATTTTAAGATAAGCCTTTAGCAGAGCATATTGTACATCACTTAAAAATAATTCTTTATCATATAACCTATTTTTCCTATATTGGTTAGATTTCCTATGTCCTATATAAAGCTACCCATTTTCTCCACCACCCATATACACACATTCTGAGATATACATCTCTTTATGTCCAAGATGAAGAGATGGGGAGTTTAGTAGGTGCCTGTTCTTATGTGTTATCTAAATTCTTATCATAATCTTATTTTATTATATCTCTTTAAAAATTATTAAAGAGGTAAATAAATTAAAAATTATCCTCAAGGATAATTTTTATTTAAAAATTCAAGCAATGTGTTTTCTGTAATCTTTGAGAGAATTAAAAAATTAGCAATCATATTCTTATAAGAAGCATTCAAATCTTAAGTAATATAGTTCAGATCTAATATAATATTAGTCATATGTTAAATTTACCACTTCAATATGATGATTATGCCCTCATCTAATGTTTTTAATTTATTTAAATTCAGTGATTTTACTGCAACTTAGAAAGAGGTAGCAAGGTATTATTTTCTTTTTTACCCTTCAGATTTAAAATTGTGAATGTTTTCTACACTGGAAATTTTGTTTGTCTTTTTTGTCAAAAATTTTCATAAATATAACAATTTTTGACAAAAAGACAAACAAAATCACAGACTTGGATTTACTCCAGTTTGCCACCATTGTTACATTAAATAGCTTTTTTAATACACAAGGAACGAACCCTAACATTTGGAATGGTAATAAATCGAAAATGGAAACTTTTCACTAGTTTTTGTTGTAGTAAGACTACAAATGAAATCTGAGTTTATTTGCAATTCATGTTGAAAATGGCATTTGTGAATTGAAATGGGATTCCAGACTAAGTTGCATCACACCTAGTTCCTAATATAAAGTGGCCTCTCATTATCTGAAGCAGTATCATCCTGATTTGTCTTGAAAATATATTCCAAACACTTTCATAGGCAAGTTTCCACATTGCTATGACTTTGAAATTAAATAAATACTTTCAGCTGTCTAGGAATTTTTCCATGCACATTATTTCATTTGATAAGTTTAGTGTTAACACATATGCTAATTTTCTTTCATTCTTTTTCCTGAGTAAGCCTAATTGGCTTCATAAACATTTGTTTTAAGTTTAGTTGTCTCTGTCGTGCAGTTAGGATACAGAACATTGGCTACATATTTGTACTCAGCTACAAATTTTGAACCAAATAATCATTATAAAAGTACTATATTTAACATCTTCAAATAATTTTATCTTAAGGATGAAGTTTTCTGCCAAGAACACAATATCAAGCCTTTTGTTAATATTATTCAGAAGTGGAAAAGGAGGTAGGAAACGTCCTTTTTTTTTCTTCCTCTAAGATTTTTTTCCTCTAATATCCCAAAACTCAGTAAACATAGGAACACCTTGAAATATATTTATTTATGATTATAGTTCCTTTAAAAGCTTAGGCGTTCTTTCACCTTTGAGATATGCAGTTCTTATTACTGCTATCACCATCTGTCAGAAAATATTTTGAATCAAACAGAACAGCAAAAGAATAATCCCACCTGCAGATACTCTTCAAGTGAGAAACTAATCCCAACAATTGAAATCATGGTGGAGGGTGCACAGGCTTAGTTTTCTTTTCATCGTGACACAATAGTTTGCCTTATTTGACTCCTTGGGGAAAGAAAAGAAAATTTTAATTATTTTTCAACAAGATTTGCATTTGAAACTTCATTTTAGGGTTTTACACAGAAAAATGGTTGAAGAAACTTGTAACACCTTCATTCCCTCACCCCACTTGGGGATCTGGGGCATTCTAGTGTATGGATCTGCTCTCCAGCCTGCCCTCTACAAAGGCTGGTCACAGAGCTTGGGGCTGATCTCTAGAAGAAGGAGTTCAAGGGATACTACAGTGTGTCCTCATCTCCCAGATTTATATTCTCATTAAAGCAAAATATAGCTTTTCGGGCCAGAATTACAAAAAAAAAAAAAAAAAAAAAAAAAAGGCTGTTATGCAACTCTGGGAATGGGCAGGAAAACAGAGACTAGTTTTACCTGCTCTCCCTTTATGATTGATGAAATAGAAGCATTTTTGAGGATGATTTATATCTGCTTGTCTTTTCTCCTCTCGGACATTCATTCATTCCTTCATTTTCTTTTTCCCTTCAGCTATTAATTTATTCATTCAGCTAACATTCATTAAGTATTTTAGCTTTATGATCCACTTTATTCTTACTCTATTATTTGCCAAACATGTTCTTGCCTTCAGGCATTACATTTTCGTATTACCCTTTGGTGTTCCTGTAAAGCATTTGTCAGTACTTGAAACCATCTTGTTTGTTTGCTATGTTGTCTCTTTTCCTTTTCTGAAGCATAAGTGTAGTAGGAAAAATAAATTCTATGTGTTTTTCAGTGTTGTAATTACTAGACATAGGGGTTGCCTGGCATATTGAAAATAGTGATGAGTATGGTTAATCCTCATCTTCATCTTCATCACTGAGAGCAGCTAATATTTATAAAAATTTTAAACATTTGCAAAATAAATGAAAGCACAAATGATTGAAGTTGTATCATAGGATTACTGAAATTAATTGGACCCAAACATGTTACTACACATAATGATGGATTGAACCAATAAATTTTCACTTTCAATAGCTCAAAATTTCCTAAAATCAAAGTGTCTGCAATCACTCTTGTTTATTTTTCCCCAGGCACATTTGTGTTCCACAGGGATTAGGATCAGTCTTTTTGTGCCATCTTAAAGTATTAAATGGATATTTGCTTAAATGTATTTATGATACAAAAAGCCTTAAGGAAAACGGATGGTAACAACAAGCCTCCACCTTCAGTTTGTCTCTGGCAGCATCCTCTTCTGTTGTGGTTACTGTGGTTTTATTGACTCTTTTACAAATTGCATAATGTTGGATAGGGCAACTAATAATCATAACAATTTTGACAGATTGGAAAATAAGTCCAAAAAAATGACTAGCATTTTACAAAAATTAATGGAGTTTCTTCTATTTAAATATTAAAAACAGTTGAGAATACATAATAAGAAAATACCCAGAATAACACTATTAATGGTGAAAGCAAAACACTTCTCAACATTTTCCTGGTGCAAATATATGGTAAATATGATTTTAAAAATGTGTTTTAATAAACATATATGTGTTTTAATAAACATATATGTCTGAATTTAAAAAAAATAGCATGCACTGTATTTCAAGAGAGATATGAAAATTTACTTCAGTTTTAGTAGGGTCAATTTAATTTATTCCAGCCTTTTCCAGAGCAAGATACCTGAACCTTACCACATGAAGCTTTGGGATTTAAAAAAAAATATGTAATTTTGATTCAGGGCGGTTATAAGCAGAATCCATGCAATGCATTTTGGAAAGGTCTGGAGTCCCTTTCAAGTCTGACATTTGATTATCTGATAAATCACCCAAGGCAAAAACAGGGCCAAGGGAAGTGAATGAAGTCTTACTTTTCACTCTATCCAAAGCAATGTTGCATTTAGTTTGGTTCAAATAGTCATACACACAAATACAATAAATAAAAGGTTATTCAAATAAAATGCCCTAAAGCCTTAAGTTATGAGCTCATTTGTACATTCTGTTACTTCTCCACTTAGAGCAGGCTTAGTGTTTCTTGATTAATATGAGAGTAAGTCAATGGAACTTTCTATTCTTTTCCTACTTATTGTTTTGCTGAAACAAGGAAGGGGGAGGGAAAAGGTCAAATTTGCCTGAGATTAAAAGATATAAAGAGGATCATATAATTCTTTATTGCTTCTCTACTCCTGGTAACATTAAGCAGAAAGTGGCCAAAGTCACTTACAGTTTTGAATTTTTCTGCTCTATAGAAGTGGCTGAGTGGGCTGTCACTATTTCCCCCCTCACATTCATGAGTCAGAATTAGGAATACCCACTAGTCTCAACAAGTGTTGGAGTAGGTTACGGCTTTGGGTTGACTTTAACTAACCCACTATTTCTCTCTCTCTCTTTTTCTCTCTCTCTCTCTCTCTCTCTCTCTCTCTCTCACACACACACACACACACACACACACACACACACACACATATCTTTTGCTCTAATTAGTTTTCTGGCTAAAAATTGTGCAGTGAATTTCATTAGTCTAATATATTTTACTGAATTCCAGTATTTTAAACAAGATTATTCTTCAATAAGGCAATTTTAAGTTTTTTAAGCTCTACAATTGCATTTTGCAAGAAAAATAGGTCTCAATTTATGTCAAATAAGAAAATAAACTGGGCGTGGTGGCACACACCTGTAATCCCAGCAGTTCAGGAGGCAAGAGGAAGCCAGCCTCAGCAACAGTGAGGTGCTAACCAACTCAGTGAGACCCTGTCTCTAAATAAAACACAAAATAGGGCTGGGATGTGGCTTAGGGTCATGTGCCCCTGAGTTCAATCCCCAGTACCTAAAAATAAAAGAAAGAAAGAAAACAAAACTTTTATTTTTAACTATAAAATACATTTTTTCCTAATAAAGTCAACTTCGTGTTTCTAAAATCAGAAAGCACTTATTCTTTAGGATGTACTATGGATGAAATGAAGAGTTTGTTGATATCCTTATGTAGCTAGCAGGTTTCAAATCCTAAGATTTCCCTTAGCAAATAAGGATTAATTTTTTTTCACTTAAAATGTTTCCATCTTTCAGATTAAAACAAAATCTTCAGCCAACTAGCTAAAATTTCAGACTAAAAAGAAAAGTTAAAATTAATTCAGTTATTTAACTGAATCAATAACCACCATCAAGCATAGGACTAAATTGGTTCAATTCATATAATTGGCTCATTGCAAAGGTTTGCATTAGACACAGAAGGAATAAAATGTATCAGAGTCTATTGTAAAAAGTACAATTCATGTACAATATTACTTCCTTAAGATTGATTTCTTCAGGGTTTTAAACAGGAAGAATCTTGTGTAATTGTGTTTTTATGTAGTATTTTGTAAGGTAGATTTTATGTAGTACATTTTAATGAAATTTTGTTTGTAATTAAATAAAGGTATCCTTTTCTCTAATTGCCAATGATTTGTCTTTACAACATCTCTGTACTTAACCAAAAAAAGAAAGAGAGAAAAAGAAAAAGAAAGAAAAGAAAAAATTAATTAGACTGCCTAAGGTTATTGTGGAATGAGGCCAAGGAAAAAATCCAAATAGATCTCTCATCTGGTCAGTCTGTTCTAATGGAGGAAGTACAAGCTCAGGCTGTAAACAACATTGATTGAATATCCCCTTAAGAACTTCTGCCATTCCTATCTAATTCAAGCTTTTCCTTGAACAAGGAAAATGATGCCAACCCATTCTGATATTACCATCGTGAATCACTAAACGTTATTTAGTAAGCTTTTTCTGTGTTTCTCCTATTGTGCTACGTGATATAAAAAAGCCTTTTAGGACTTAATGCATCAAGGCACTCCGTGTTTAATTAGGGAGAGAGATGTAAAAGCTAAATGATATTTTACTCATCCTCTTGTAGGAAATGGAAGGAAGCAGTTAGTATGGAATGTCATAACAAAATATTCAGAGATTAAAGGCCCTCCAGCCTTAAGGTCATAACTGGATAGGATGTAGTTTTGTTGAAAGAAGTATAGAAATATAACATGGGAAATGATGGGAAAAGATTCAATCAAATTAAGAACATGGGAATGGAAATTTTGGAATAAGTTTATGTGTGAGTTGGAAACGATTTTCAATATGTAGGACTGCTGCCAAGTAATGGTGTGCACCAAAGATTCAAATGTGGTGTGAGGATCGAGGACACATTTTTATAGTATGTTACATTCTTTCTATGTCAGGCCTATGTAAAATTAACAGAACATGGATGGTGGTGTTCCTATATTATCACTCAGTCCTTTTTCATTTCTATGACTATTAACCACTGCTAATCCTTTAGAAAGTAATAAATGCTTTTGTTGTGTTGGTTTTATTTAATGTTTGTTCTAAAATTTGGAAAATATGTATCTTATAAATCATGCTGTAAAATGTGCTCGAGTTTCTATCAGCAATTTTCACAAGAATTTTTTATACTAAAGTTCAGCTACTTGATATAAGTTGTTGATATAAAAATATGCTTCGAGTTCACATTTGGGGGTGTTAGAAACTGTTCTCATACTCAAATATTGATTTTCACAATTTTCTCACTCTTAACTATGTACTTATTACAACATATTTATTCTCAAGTACTACTGTCGCTTCCATCTATATCTTTAAGACTATTTAACTTCATCAACTCTAAATCCATATAAAATACTGCCTCAAGGACTTTCTATTTGTGTAATGTATGTTAAATTGTACATATCTAAAATAAGATCCACTCATCCAATTTACATCATACTCACCTTATATTCTTCTGATCTTCCCAAATGAAGTTTGGATGAACATCATAAAACCCACCATCAAGAAAGAAAGAAATATTGTGAAGCCAATGCCTCTCTGCTGGTTCTTCCACTAGTCACATCTAATCAATCCATACCCTCTATGTATTTTATCTCCCTCATGCTATTCAGATTGTGTCTATAGTTGGATTATGTGAGCCAGTACTATTTATTGCTTAAGCTAGTTTTAGTTGAGTCTCCATTACTTGCAACTAATAGAATCCTGGAATATTATACAAGCCTATAATTTCAATCTTAAGTGTCACCGATTTAGTTTTATATTATATCTCTTGCCTCCTATATCATTTAACTGCTAATAGTCTTGTCTTTCTTTCCTCCACATTCTTGCCATAAAAGTCTCTTAACAATGAAAATGTAATATTTTCATGTCTCTTAACTCACTAAACTCCTGTTTACAAACTTTCAGTGTGATATAATAAATCCCAATATATAAAAGTTTCTTCTTTTTCTGGTCTTGGCTAAACTCTTTGTAAGACTTTCTATGTGCTTTATTCTCTATTTATCCAATATATTTATGAAAAACTTAAATATATTACTTTGTGACTCCATGCCTTAGCACATATTTTGTGACTCTGTGCCTTATTCTTGTCCACAATTCAACTGATAATTACATTAATTCTTCCAAATCTTCCCTAGATATCACCCCCAATGTAAAATTTCTCCCTAACCCCAAATATCCACTTTATGTCATATATAATCAATTTTACTACTTTAGATTTTGCTATATAACTTTAGTATAACAAATATCGTGTGTGTGTATGTGTATACACATACACTCACCCACATGATTTTAATTTTACCTTTTTCTCTTCATAACTTTACTATGTGTTGCTACAGGGCAAAGTCCATTCTATATTATATCCATGTATTGCTGGAGTTCAACAGTTCCTGCAACATGATAAATTTTAATAATATTGTGTAAATTAGAGTAAATCTTCCATGTACTACAAAGAAGTCCTAAGAATCTAAAATATTAGCTATTGAATGGGAACATAGACATATAAAACTAGGAGCTCTGAAACAGTCCTTTTTGGAAATAAAATTTTTCTCAGTCATTCCCTTGCTTACCAACTGTCAAACAATCGTCTTTGAATTTTAGTAGTGAATTGAGTTTCAGAAGTCAAACATATGACTTCCCTCACTCAAATTCAAATAGCCTCATTAATTTTTCATAAAAAGGGTGAAGCATTTGAATTCTCAAATTTTTTTGCAACTTATTAAATAGGTAACTTCACTGAGTTTATTGTGCCTAATTGATTGATTACTTCAATCAATACTTAATATGCTGAATTAAACTGAGGGAACAAAACACACACCACTTGATTTTTCTTGGTGAACATATTCTCCATCTTATGTTACACAATGAAGTGCTCATTTTGTGCATTTTTGTATATTCAGTCCTTTATACAGCTATTTCTCAGAGAAACTCTGAAGTTTTATAAAGGGCTTCCTTATTAGTAATCTCCTCTGAGGTCACAGGAAGAAGCATCTAGCAAGAAAAATAATCAAAGGCCATCATATGAATTTTCATTTGCCTCTGGTTTTTTGTTTGTTTTGTTTTATTTGTTTGTTTGTTGCTATGGATTAAACCCAGGAATCCCACTGAGCTACCTCCCCAGCTGTTTTTATTTTTTATGTTGAGAAGGGTCTTGCTAAGTTGCTTAGGGCCTTGTTAAATTGCTAAGGCTGACTTTGATCCTCCTGCCTCAGCCTCCCATGCTGCTGGGATTATAGGTTGTGGGCCATTGTAACCAGCTCATCTTATTTTAAAGTTAGAGCTCTAGAAAAAGGATTTTTTTTTATCTTGGAATGTGATAAAGAAGATGAAACCTTGGAAACTGCTTATGTCAAAGGTTCTAGATTTATAAAGATGGGTTATTGGAGAGAGTAAAACAACCAGTCCAAGAGATGCAAACATGAGTGAGTAATGAAGAGAGTAAGAACACAATAGTAAAGGAGGGGCTCACTTCTTGGTTCTAGTAGTTGAGACTTATAGTTTCACTAATGAGCTATCAAGTCCATATATTGCCAAAGCTCATTTTAGTGGAGTGTTTGTCCCTTGTAATCAATAGAAACCTGTATCATGTAATACCTTATATATTATCAGTTATGAAATTTTGTTTGATGAATATAATAAAATAGAAAATCCAAAATTAAATAACACTTGAAATAACTGTAGGGAAGCTTATTACCATGTTTTCTACTTGTTTGCCTACTCACACACACACACACACACACACACATGCAAATACATCTACTTTCAAAAATTCCATAAACATTAATGTCTTCTCTGAAAGCACAAATAGATGTTTCATTATATTTGAATGAGTAAATAGTCAAAACCATGATTTTTAGTATCATGACTAAAATCTTCTGTTTCTAAACATAACTATGTGCTCTTATCTGCAAATAAATTATTTCATTCAAAACATAAAAATATTAGTGTGACTTTGATTTTTGAAAACGCAGCAACTGCTTTTGCTGCTGTTGGTACTGCTAATATTTTAATCAGTGCACAAGGAAGGGAACAATGTGATGTCTCCTGAAATTCTGCTGGGTAAGTAACATGCCAAATGAAGACAACCTTTCGCAAACTAAAAAGTGGCTTATTCACATCTGAAATGAGAGAAAAGGTGTATTCAAACTATGGATATGTAAGATTTTTCTCTGTTTTGAGGGTCTGGAAGTGGCTTATAAAATATCTAATCCATGACATAATGAATAATGAATTAAACTGATGGTAATTGAGGATTATAGACTTGTGTCATATACTGTTCAGATTTATAATTTTTTACTCAGATCTAGGCAAATGGTTTTATGCTTGGTAGATGGTGTTTGTAAAGAACTCACACACATACCAATCCCATATGATTTAAAGTCCAATAAGTTATGCTTTTTCCCAGCGAGAGGACATTATAGTTAATCAATCTGTAACATTTTGAGTTAGTGTTGTTAGAAAATAATTTCTGTATTATCTGAAAACTGGATCCTTTGAGCAGCAAAGGCAAAGATTGAGGTTTATTAGGGTACAAAGTTGTATTCATGAGTAACATCTTTGTAAAAAGTGGGATAGTGATAGGAAAGAAGCAGAATTATGCAGGAGGAACTTTCACACCATATTTTAGATTTGATAAACTCTGCCATCCAACAGAGAGGTCTGAAAGAAAGATTTCCTAATGGAAGTGTTCTGGGTTGAAAAAATGTGGTCTAATTTTTCTATTATTGTTTGTTCATGTATCAGCTGTGGCTACATGAAGAAGGGTGGTCTTGGCTTAAAAGCTGTGATAAACTAGAAGTTGATAGCTGGAAACTATCTTCCCAGTTACATTCTTCAGAGCTGGCTGAGGGTCATCCTTATACTTGTGTTTTGCAGCACCATGACTCCTTCATTCCAGACATCTAAGGCTAAAAGTGAACACAAAGAAATGAGATAAGACCATTGAATAAAAATCAAAAATATGTGTTTTTAAATTTGGAAAGTTTTTCTTGCTAAAGAATTTTGGGGTTACCACTTGGGATTGCTTTAGTAGAAGATGGAGAGATATGGAAATAAGTCAATGCATGAACAGTCAATAATTAAAAAAAATTAAAGGGAAGTTGTGTGCAGAACCATCTCCAAAACAATAAAAATATTCAAATGTTTTCAAAATATGGCACAAATTTTGAAAACAGGAAAACAACACAACTGAATATATTCAAAATAAGGATGGAATAAAAGAAAACTAGGAAAAGTATACTAGAATTCTAGTTTATTTTTTCCTAAACTAGAATACATGTCATAATAAGCAGTACCATCGTAAGAGACCTCTGTTTTGAATTGCTCTTATAAATTAGTCATGTCAGCACAACCCCTACAATAGACTACAATCACAAAGAACAGGATTGCTGAAATGTTTGAGTTTGAGTTGTTGTGACATGCCATAAGTCTTTAAATGTTTGTGTTTTCTGATGTTTGTCCTGAACCCTTCTCCCTGAGATCCTAGGTCATAAAATATTTACCAATGTCTTATATTTAGCTTTGTCTGACAGCAAGAGAAGTATTTGTTACTATAAGTCATAAAATTTGAGAGGAAGAGAAGATAAATGAATTATTAGTACTAAATATACAATATTCACTTTGACATCAGAATGCATAAGAAGATGATCTACTGCATGACAAGGATAACGGTATCACAGATTGACACTAGTTAGTATCAGATGAAGTTTTGGGGGAAAATTACCATATTCATTGTCAATCTATACCTTGATTGCATTTGCTCTGACTTCATCATAGAAATGCTATTTGTAGAATCAATTTACTGAATTACTATATAAAATTAGTTTACTTTCTTTCTACTGTTGCTTACCTTTACCACAGTACTATTTCTGATGATATTTTATTTAAATTTTATATAATTTTTAGTCAATCTTGTATAAATACAGAAAAAATAAAGTCAGGAGATTATTTGTAGTTCTAACATCTAAATGTATGTACTACTAATATTTTTGGTCCATTTAATTATTTTTATTTATATATTTATTTATTTTGGTAGCAAGGATAAAATCAGAGGCATTTAATCACTCAGCCCAGCCACATCTACAGCCCCCAGACCTTTTTATTTTTACTATTTCCTTCCTTTCTTTCTTTCTTTCTTTTTTTTTTTTTTTGGTACTGGGGATTGCACTCAGGGGCACTTGATCACTGAGCCACATCCCCAGCCCCTTTTTGTATTTTTTATTTAGAGACAGGGTCTCACTGAGTTGCTTGAACCTTGCTTTTTGCTGAGGCTGGCTTTGAAATTGCTATCCTCCTGCCTCAGCCTCCCAAGCTGCTGGGATTAAAGACATGCACTATCATGCCTGGCTTTATTTTTACTTTTTATTTTAAGATAGGGTCTTGCTTAGTTTCTTAGGCCTTTGCTAAGTTGCCGAGGCTGGCTTTGAACTTGCCATCCTCTTGCCTCAGCCTCCCAAGCTGTTGGGATTCTAGGCATGTGCCACACTGCTGGGCCATTTAAAAAAAAATTAAGACAAAAATTCTCTTTTGTAAACAAGTAGTATATAAAAACTCTGGATTGTTCTTCCTTTCGTATATCAAAATGTTCCAAGCTATTGTTATATGTTCTTAAATGCTACTTTGAGTAGCATCATAATATTCTAGCAAGTGAACTAAATGCATTCACCACATAATAGCACTTGGAGTTTATGTTTTAACTTTATTGATTTTTAGACTCTAAAATAGTAACAGGTGAAACTTAAGAGGCTGATCTTAATTTTCACATATTTGTAACTTAGAAGGCAGATTGGTCTACAAAAGGCGCCCTGGGATAGATCTCTAACTTGTAATTCATGCCCATAGTCACAATTAACTGATGAAAAAGTCTTCCCTGTGCAAGTACACCAAATGTAACCAATTTGTTGAGAAATAAAGGAAAAGTTGTACTCTCACCAGGAGTAGATTTAAAATCACTTTGCTTAAAGAAAAACCCGGATGTTTCCTAGGCATATAATAACTGTATGTGGATATGTATATAATATTCATAAGCACATAGTCATTTTCATATGAGGTAGGAGAATATTTTTTGGTTAAATTGAAAGTGAAGGAGAAATATTAGAGAATGCTGCTGTTTTTCTATTTTACTTTCAGTGAAAAATCTGATGTTATACAGTTTCCATTTCCCCTCACAATAATGAGTATGGAGGAATGACTGTAACCTCTCCAGACCTGAAACGTTTAAATTACTGAGCTTTCCACTGACCTCTCTTAGCTTGACACATTGGAACAGTTATTTAGCTAGCATGGCATTATGTAATTTAGTGACAAATGTTACTAAGTTACAAATGAGTTATGTTGTCCTAGATGAACTCTAGGACTGTGTATACCCAAATTAGTTTCCTCCCCAAATTCCAGTTAAAAATATTAAATCCAAGAAACTAAGGAATATAGGACTGGGGAGGGGGTTGTGTATCAGTGGTAGATAAAGAAAAATAAAAAGAAATGGCAGATGGAATGAACAAAGGTATATAACTCTTCTTTAACCCAAAATGCTCTAGAAGAATGAAAATTGTATTTTTAAAAATATCTCTATGGAACAGGCAAATTTCAGGCATAAAATTAATAAGCCAGGTTTAAAATCAGTCTGCCAAGATCAGGAGCTTTCATATAACCAGTGGTAACCAATGGGAAAATGTAACTGTAAAAAATATATAAAATGTCTAGAAGTAAATTCATCAATAAATGTGAACTCTTTCTGTGAAGGAATTTACTACATTTTACTGGAGAATATAAAAGACCTAAGCAGGTGAAAAAATATTCAAAATTATAAAATGAGAAGACACATTTGTAAATATGTTAATATTGCAGGTGTTATTCTTTCATTTTATATTTTGTTACTAGAGATTTAACCCAGAGGGGTTTTACCAGTGAGCCACATTTCCAGCCCTTTTTGTCTTTCTTTCTTTCCTATTTATTTATTTATTTTAATTAGATATATGTCACAGCAGAATGCATTTTGTTTCCTTGTACACAATTTTGCATTTCTATGGTTGTATACAATGTAGTGTCAAATCATAGGTACAATCATGCATGTACCTAGGGTAATGAAGTCCATCTCATTCCACCATCTTTCCTACCCCCCATTCCCCCTCCCCACACCTCTCTTCCCTTTGCCCCATCAAATTTCCTCCATTTTTCCCATGTTCCCCCCATTATGGATCAGCATCCACTTATCAGAAAGAATATTCAGCCTTTGGTTTTGGGGAATTCGCTTACTTCACTTAGCATGATATTCTCCAACTCCATCCATTTACCTGCAAATGCCATAATTTTAATCTCTTTTAATGCTGAGCAATATTCCATTGTGTATATATACCACAATTTCTTTATCCATTCATCTATTGAAAAGGGCATCTAGGTTGCTTCCACAGATTAATTATTTTTAATTGAGCTGCTATAAACATTGAGATAGCTGTGTCCCTGTAGTATGTTGTTTTTAAGTCCTTTGGGTATAGACAGGAGCAGGATAGCTGGGTCAAATGTGGTTCCATTCCAAGTTTTCTAACGAATCTCCGTACTGCTTTCCAGACTGATTGCAACACTTTGCATTCCCATCAGCAATGAATGAGTGTGCCTTTCTCCCCACAACCTGGTCAACATTTATTGTTATCTGTATTCTTGATAACTACCATTCTGACTGGTGTGAGATGAAATATTAGAGTAGTTTTGATTTACATTTCTCTAATTACTAGAGATATTGAACATTTTTTCATATATTTGTTGATCAAATTTATAGCCTCCTCTGAGAAGTGTCTGTTCAGCTTTTTAGCCCATTTATTGATTGGGTTTGTTTGTTTTGGTGTTAAGTTTTTTATATATCCTGGAAATTAGTGCTCTATCTGAAGTGCATGTGGCAAAAATCTGCTCCCAAAATGCAGGCTGTCTCTTCAACTCATTGATTGTTTCTTCTGCTGAGAAGAAGCTTTTTAGTTTGAATACATCTGATTTATTGATTCTTTATTTTATTTCTTGCACTTTAGGAGTCTTGTTAAGGAAATTGGGCCAAATCCGATGTGATGAAGATTTGGGCCTACTTTTTCCTCTATTAGGTGCAGGATCTCTGGTCTAATTCTAGGTCTTTGATCCACTTTAAGTTGAGTTTTGTGCATGGTGAGAGATTTTCATTTTGTTGAATATGGATTTCCAGTTCTCCCAGCACCATTTGTTGAAGAGGCTATCTTTTGTCGAAAGTATGTTTTTGGCACCTTTGTCTAGGATGAGATAACTCTATTTATGTGGGTTTGTCTCTTGGTCTTTCTTAATTTGAGAGGGCCTCTCTAAGTTGCTGAGGCTGGCCTTGAACTTTAATCCTCTTGTCTTAGCTTCCCAAACCACTGGGATTACAGGCATGTGCCACCACACTGGGAAAGATGTTAGGTTTTCAGTCAAGTTGCCCTTCTATCGATCCTTTCTATTTCATTTAACTCAATGAAATCCCAAACAAAATACAAAATGAAAATACCAAATTAATAACAGTAATTTTTTTTTCAAAAATTGACAGAGGAATTTGAAGAACAATATAAAAAATGGAACTGTTCAGTTTGTGGCTAGGTTATTCTTTGGCTTTTGACATTAAAATCTAGATTATGTATTCAGAAATGATCTTTGACATTTCCTTATGCACAAAATGTTAACCCACCTAAAGATTCCTTCTCAGGAGAGCTTTCTATGGAAGGTGAAAAGACCCCAGCATAAGGAGATAAATCCATCCACCTGTGTGCCCACCATGTGGCAGGCATCTTACTTCATGGGTTACATTTACTTGTGAGGAGATGATGAAATGTGGCCCGGGATGTGCATAATACTCCTGTGGAAATATACAAAGAAGCTGGAAAACTTGAAGCAATGAAAATGTTGGTTACTTTAATTAAGAAAAGCATCTTTGGGACATTTGGTAATAAAACCAATCATTAGTGAATGAAAATCAGGTCCTTTTGGCTTAAAATACTGAAAAATAATTTTCCTGCAGCTGAGGCTTTTTTCCTTCTATTTTATTAACATCTCCCAGAGGGTGTATATGTGTGGAGATATTAAATGATTAAATGGGGGTGTGGTGAGATTAGCAATTTAGGGAACCTTCTAATTCAGTTATATGTGTTCACTATCTGCCTTTTCCTTCCTTCATTTGTCCAAAATTAATTCATGTGGACTTCTCTCCATAGCAAAGCCCATCCTCAGGAGTTCAGGGGGACCTGCTGGAGGCTTTGGCTACATACTGGCAAGTTTGGCAGCTCAGCAGGACACAAATATCTATTAGCAAATGGACAATGCTGACATGTAGTGAAATGGACATCAGGGTTGACTGGATGTTTATTTAACTCCTGTGGACCCATGCTGCAAAAAATTGCTTGGAAATCTGGAATTTAAAACAAGAAAATCTAGAATTGGTATAAGGGTTTCAAACCAATGCACTTAAATTACTTATGTACAGCATCACATACTCCACATTAAAACAGATTCTACACAAGTACATATTTTATCAAATAACTGTTAATTACTTAGGATATATTTCTGATAAAGTATTTTAAAGCAACATTTATAAAGTTTATGCTTTCACAGTTTATGCTGTGTGTGTGAAGCCAACTTTACAATTTCACTGTATGCTTGTATTCTCTTATCATTCATTCACAGCTTCATAAATGAGGGTTTTCACTTTGTCAAATTATCTGACTTCAGGTAACTACATGTATAATATTTTGGGGCAGGTGTTTTAACAACTCTAATTATAAGTAGGCAAGGTAATAAATTGTGTCAATCTCATGTGAAAAATAAGTGCTTATAAAGCAAGTATATGGCAATAGGTACTATAAGGACTTTCACAACCATTATTAGGTGGGCTAATAGCTAGTCTTAGGAAATATTAATATATCTCTCCCTACCTTTTTAGACAGTTCTCTGTAAAGTTTTACTCAATTTTATTGGGTAGAATTAATCTATTTCTTCTCTTCCTATGCTTTGTTGAACCATAATTATTACATTCTACTTTTGTACTATAGTTGATTACAAAAGAAACTATCTCCAATGCTAGATCACATTATTTTATCCCTCCCACTGGCAGCAGAGAATAAATAACTCTCTACATAGACCAAAGCAGCATTGTAAACTTTTCTGCTAGGAATATTTCCAGAAAGCTCCATAGATAATGGTTTTTTTTCTTTTTTTTTAAAAAAAAAAAAGAAGTGTCATGCATTTTCAAGTTCTAACTAGTGTCTTATTTTTGGAAGCACTGAATCAAGCTAAAAATTGTTAAATATTTTAAAGATCTCTTTGTTTTAAATATAACGGGACAAAATATTTAATAAGACACTACAGATTGAAATAGAAAATTTCAACTAGGAAATTAGAAAACTACAAAGACTCACAAATCTAACTAAAGCATTTTATAGACTCTGAAAAAAATGTTAGTGTATGATTGACAGGTTTTAGGTTAAAGATTTCATTCCTTTGTAAGAGATTACTAAAGGTAGAGAGAAGAAAGCCAGGAGGTAGGGACAGGAAGGAATGCTACAAAAATGTTTAACTTCCTCTTAACTGCACTTTGGCCTAGGGGAAGAGAGAGAGAGAGAGAGAGAGAGAGAGAGAGAGAGACAGAGAAATTGCCTTCTTTCACTTTTTTTAAACCAAAGAATCACACTTCAGACATAAAGAAAATCCACCTTTAATGCAGACATTTTATGTTATGATTATATATAATGTATATATTATATATTTTATTTATATATTATATATTATATATATATATATATATATATATATATATATATATATATATATATATAAACATATTTCAAATTTTTAAGTATAGGGAACAGAACCCAGGGGCACTTTACCACTGAGCTATACCACCAGCCATTTTTATAATGATATAAGGTCTAAGTTGCCTATGCTGACCTCAAACTTGAGAGCTTCCTGGGTAATTCTCTCCAGTTGCTAGGATTATAGGTGTGCACCACCAAGCCCAGCCACTTTCTGATCTATACATTTTCATTGTTGCATGCAAAGGTATAATTATCCCTTTTTTAAAAATTGTGTGCCCATATATTGTTACACAAATACATTGGTCTATGATGTCACAATAATAATGAATAGAAAATGAATTTTTGCCTGATGTGAACAACTTCCTAAAAGCTGAGAAGTTATCTTACTCAATCATGTCACTTCTTTGGTACAAATAGAACATATATTAATTGTTGAATTAATGGAATTATTTAGCAGCCCATTTCTCATCTCCTAAAAATATGGGGCCATTAGTAAGTTACTAGTATGGAACTCATTTTCAATTTAAATAAAGGCTTCCTAAAATCCTTACCAAATATTGAGCAAAACTTTAGGTGATTAAATTGTGTGCTGTTATTCAAATTTGTTGGGCAATAGTACACAGTCTTTCACAAATTAAGGGAGTCCTTTAGTTTGTGACCATTTGAGCCATGGGGAGAGGGCAAGACATTCAGGTTTAGGAAGGATCCTACTATATAAAGTACTGTGTTTGAAATTCTTTGAAACATGTCAGGTCTTTCAAACCTGAATGTCAAAGAAAATTATTTCAGTCTCTTGATCTCTACTCAGTTTTGTACTGTGTCAAAGGTATCATCTTCATTAAAATTACCTGAGATGGCATTTAGCCTACTTTGAATTTGTTCCATATTTTGATACATCTTGCTAAACCTTGAGCCTTGCCATCCTTAGTATTATATTCTCTTTTAGAGGATCACTTTTCTCCATCACATGAGATGAGACTACATTTACATGAAACCACACTTATCTGTAATCTGCCTCTTCAGTGTAATTCTAAAAGTTATTTCCAAGTGATTAAATGCTAATTGCCTAAAACAAAATTAAGATATGCTCACCTTTCAGATTTGACTTCTGGTCATCTTATTAGTAAAAGTCATTATGTGGTGATTATCTACATGAGATTTACATTTCGGTACTGTGAAGAGAGGAGGTAGGTTTATCTACAGCAGCACTGTTTCCCTCAGACACTTTAATTGGCTTTATCATTGCCCTCCTCTTCTTTTAATTATTGTAATTTTCAAACATTTCTTTCTATTTCTTTAGTTCCTGGACTCTTTCCTTCCAGCATCTTTTTTTAAAGATATTTATTGAAGAGTTTTCTGAAAAATAGTACTAATATTTGCATGCAGCAAATCAACAGTTCTGTGCCACCAACTTAAGTTACACTTACCCAATAAAGGACTCATACAGATGAAAATAAATACACGCCACAGCAGCAGCAGTTTGCACTATCAATGATGAAGCCAGCCCTCACAATCATGATATTACTGGTTTTAGTGACTTCAAAATGAGTTTCCAGCATCTTTCTGAGCAGTTTCAGACTTTTCTGAAGCTGAACACTGACATGGATGCCATTAGCTGTTTCCTTCTGAGATGCCTCCATTCTCTGAGACACCATTGAGATGTTTTTGTTTTTTTTTAATCTTCTCTTACTTAGACTCTTCCAGAAGGAATGTCATCAAAAGTAAAGCACCAGTTATTAGGAACAAGTTTGGCTTAAAGAAATAAGTAGAGTTCAAATAATTTAGGAAAAGTCTGCAGAGAGAGAAGAAATGAGAGGAATTTCAACAATTAAGAAATTAAGAGAATGAGATGTACACAAAGGAGATTCAGGAGCATGTACTTATAGTAAAAATTGCTCACATATATTCTCTCTACTTTATTTCCTGTTATTTATTTTGAAACTAGAAAGAAAGACCTTGTTTCTGCCCCAACTTTTCCAGTAGACTTGTTCTTACAAATGATCTTTGTTGTTAATTCAAATGTATACTTCCATATGCTACTTTTATTTGACCTCTCAGCAACTTTTCATAGTATTGGTTTCACTATTATTCCAGAAGTTTCTTTTGTTTTCGGTCATTACCTCACAGCCTGCTGGTAGTTCTTCCTGACACTATAGCTGCTTCTCGATGTTTCCCTTGTTGGTGTTAGGGTTTGGATGTGAGGTGTACTCAAAAGCTCATGTGTGAGATAATGCAAGAAGGTTCAGAGAAGAAATGATTGGATTGTGAGAGCCTTAACCTAATCAGTGAATTAATCCCCTGATGAGGATTAACTGAGTGATAACTGAAAGAGAGTAGGGCATGGCTGGAAGAGGTACACATTGAGGTAGTGGCTTTGGAATATATATTTTGCATCTGGCCAGTGGATTCTCTCTCTCCTCTCTGATCATCATGTGAGCCTCTTGGCTTTGCCACACTCTTCTACCATGACAGTCAGCCTCACTGAGCTCTGAGGAATGGAACTGGCTTTCTATAGGTTGAAAACTGAGAAACTGTGAGTCCCCAAATACATTTTCATCCTCTAAAATTGTTCTTTTCAGGTCTTTTAGTTGTAGTAGTAAAAAAGCAGACTAAAACAGTTGGCTACCTTTTAAAATGTCTTAATGTTAAAGTTTCTTCAATTTCTGGTGTAGAGAAGATAATTTTTTAATATTCTGTCTAAAGTTTGTTGCGAGTTTGGGGAAATATCTACATACCAATGTGTGATATATAGATTCCTACTGAAATTTAAAGTGTTCTTCAGAGGTTGAAACATAAAGCCAATTTCATTACGCATACATGTATTCTTCTGTCTTTTTGTTTTTACCTGATATCCAAAACAAAGAATTTTTAAATCTTCCTCCATGATGTATCAAAACATGTCCATATTTGTACATCTCATCACTCTATTTGTAATGAAAAACCACATTTGCTTGACCACTAAAATATCCTCTTATTAATCCTTTAATTTTGACTTTGCTTTCCTTCCAGTTTATTCTGAATTTAGTGGCTGGAAGAATTCTTTGGAATGAACATCTAATCACATCACTATGCTTCCTGACTATTAATAATTTCCTTTAGTTTAAGATAACATTTAAATCATTGATATTCCTTGGAAAGCTCCGCATGGTTTTTTTTTTTTTTTTTTTTTTTTTTTTAGCTTCTGCTCATACTTCTCTGACTCAATATAATTCTCTATACATTTTCTTCCTTTGTCCTCACACACCTGAAATGCTCTCCACTGCCACTGCCAATAGATTGTTCTTGTCAGCACCATGGACATCAGTTGCCTTCTTAGAAATGTAGACCTTAGCACATAGTGTGCAATTTGATTTGGAAGTTAAAGAGTTAGATATGATGCCCAAGTGTTTGACCCACCTGTCCTTCCCTCACTGGACCAACTTAAAATAGATAAAAAAAGGAATTCAGAAAAGTTTTCTTTTATCTCCTAGTAAAGTGATTCTCAGATTAGAGCAGGATCAAAGTCAAGTGTAGGGTTTAGTAAAATACAGATTGCTAACTTGCAGCCCTATAATTTCATATGCTCTAGGGCAGGGCTGGAGGATTAAGAATTTGCGTTTTTAATGAGTTCCCAGGTGATGCTGATACTGCATATCTAGGGGCCACACTTGAAGAACCTGTGGTTTTATAAAGGATCTCAGCCTGGGCTCTACAGGAGCATCGCCTAAGGTAGTCTTAAAGAAACGTTGATGCCCATACCACACCCATTTATATCAATTGTATCAAAAATTCTATGAGCAGGATTCAGGTGTGGATAACTCTCCGATTTCATGAGGTAATTTCTATTGGCAGCCAAGCTGAGTGCTGTAATATAAATTAGGTTCACCTGATTTCATCCCTCATCACACCACACAATCTTGCCTAATGGTCTCATTACAGTTTGTGACTACATAGGGGTTGGTTGTGCTTTGATGCTTCTCTGAGCTGGAGGGTTGAAGTCCATTGACAGCAAGGCCACAGCAACAAATTTCTTTGACCCAATGCCAGGTAGGCGCTCAAGGAATCATTTTGTTCGTTCGTTTATTAATGAACAAATGAAAGAATAGAATGTGGAGGAGAGAATTGAGAATAGTCACAAAATCAAATATTTATCTTTCACAAATTAAGTCCTTGTAATCCTTAGAAAGTCATTTTAGTGAAATGATGAGGGTGGGGAACAGTTTTCTGAGAATTAACTGAATTTGAAAAAATAGAGACAGCAAATCAAGGCTAAATTATAAGTTGAAGAAATAAGGTGAGAAAATTATATTATTTATGGCTAAGTTTTCTTTTTTATAGTTTGGATACATTCAACTATGTTATATACCAAGCGGAAAAGACTGGAAATAGCAGATCAGGTGAAAACACCATAAGAAATATAGCTGATAAGATGAGATATCTACATTAATAGCAATGCAATCAAGAGCAAAAACAGAGGATTGGCCTTGAAAGGGTGAAAGACTACATATTCCATGTTCAAAGGCTAGCAGTAGGAAGATATGCTGTGAAGATGGACTAAAATGTGCCAGGCATGGTGGTATACACCTGTAATCCCATTAACTTGGGAAGCTAAAACAGGAGGATTAAAAGTTTGAGGCCAGTCTCAGCAACTTAGCAAGACCCTCCTTTCTCAGTTTTCTTTTAATTTTAGCAATACTATGTAATAGGCATTAGATATAAACAATTTCTAGTACATAGAATATATGCTAAATGTAATATAATTGAATTACAATTTACTTAAGCAATCAAAATATTAGCAATATCTCCACTCTCTCTGGGTGCTCTTCCATTATTTGATCTTTCTCTGCCCACCCCTGCATCCTTATGCAGAGGTAGGCATATACTTAATTTTGTGACTAACAGTGATTTTTAACATACTAATTTTTACTGTATATGTAATTTCAATAGTGTATTGAGTTTTGAGCTGATTTTTTTAACTTTATAAAGTATTTTATCTTATTATTTTACCAAGTAATACATTTCCTAATCTAGTTGCTTTTGGCTTTCATTTTTTTTTTGTAACAGATATATTGAGACATAATTCTCTTACCATATACTTTACAAATTTAAGCTATACAATTCATCAGTTTGTGATTATTCACAAATTTAAGTTTCATGGAAATTAAGTAAATTAAGTTTACTTTTAATTTTACATACTTCTCACCTCCAAAAGAAACACTGTGATGATTAGCATTTACCTTAGCATTTCTTCCCAAACATTCCCTGGCCCAGGCAAACACACATTTACTTTGTCTCCACAGATTTTCGTATTCTGGAAATAACTCATAAATGTTATTATACAGTATTAAGTGTCATTTTGTGACTGACTTCTTTCATTTAGAAAATGATTTTCAGCTTAATATTTATTGTAGTATGTACCAGTATTTCAATTTCTTTTGTGACTGAATAATATTCCATTGTAGGGATAAACCACATTTTATTTGGTTATAGTTGGTAAACATTTGGGTTGTGTCCATTGTATGTCTAATATGAATATTGCTGCTTTCCACTTCCTTTACACTAATGAAAACCTCTGTTCTTATCTTTTTATCATAGTCATCCTACTGTATGAGAATGTGATATCTCACTGTGGATTACATTTTTCTTTTCCTGTGATTGTGAGCATATTCAGTATGCATATTAGCCATTTATTTTTTGGAGAAACATCTGTTTAAAATTTTCTCCAATTTTTAATTGGATTATTAATCTCCTTATTACTAGTATCTGTTATTTACATATCCTAACTACAATTCCTTTGTTATATATACATATAATTTATAATTTATACATGTAATTATTTGCAAATACTTTTCCAATTTAAATGAGTTGTATATATTGCATATATGTCTACCATGTTTAGGCCAGAACTGCACTTTCTTGATCACTCTACTTTGTTACAAATTTTGAGATAAGGAACTTTGTTCTTTTGTAGATTATTTTTGCTATTGTTTCCCTATTAATTACATATTAATTTTGAATTGTCAATTTCTCTAAATATTTCAACTAGACTTCTCACAAAGATATTATTGAAGACTAGGAAGGTAGCTTAGTGGTAGAGCACTTTTCATAGCATGCACTGGGCCCTGGGATTGATCCCCAGCCTGGGGCGAGGTGGGGAGAGATTGCATCTATATGTTAATTTGGGGAGCATGGCTTTCTTAACAATATTGAGTCATTTGATTATGCAGATGGAATGTTGTGCCAGTTTTCCAGGGTTGCCACATCGAAATATCACAAATCGAGTAGTTTAGGCAACAGAAATGTATTGTGCCTGGCATTCTCAGCTAAAAGTATTAGCGGTCAGCAGGACCATACTTTCTGAAGGCTGAGGAAGGATCTGTACCAGGTATCTCTTCTGGTAGTTCCTGGTGAGGCATGACTGCAGTCATAACTTGGCATCCTCCTGCATGCGTCACTGGATTTGGTGCAAACCCTACTCCACTATGATAATCACGTTATTATTATTATTATTATTGTTGTTGTTATTTGGTACCAGGGATTGAACTCAGGGGTGCTTAACTATTAAGTCTCATCCCCAGCAGCATCCTTCACCCCTTATATGTTTTATTTTGAGGCAGGGTCTCTCTGAGATACTTGGGGCCTTGCTAAATTATTGCTGGAGCTGGCTTCAAATTCACGATCCTCCCATGTCAGTCTTTTGGGCGCTGGGATTTTAGGCATGCGCCACCATCATTACACCTTATTACTCCTGTCACTAAACTTATTTCCACATAATTTCACCTTCTTAGGTACTTGAGGGTTAGGACTTCAAGATGTCAAATGCAGAGGAGCACAATTTAAAACATATCTTTTTAGTTAGATTATCATTGATTTATTTCAATAGTTCTTTATAGTTTTCAAACTGCAAGTTATTTTTACTTTAAAGCCTTTTTTTTTTTTTAGCAGTTTCATGTTTACAGACTGAACAGAGAGTAGAGTTCAAATAGAACTCTTTGATACCCCCTCCTCTGAGGATCTTCTATTTTTAAAGTCTTGACTTAGTATGGTAAAAATTTAATAATAAATTAATTAATATTTCAATATTTTTATTAACCAAAGTACACAGTTTATATTAGAGTTCACTGTTTAACATTGTATGGGTTTTGAAAAATTTATAATGATATATGTTCACCATTACTGTGTCATAGAATAGTTTGCAGCTCTAAAATCCCTCTGTTTGACCTATTTCTCTCTCCTTCCCCTAAGCCATTTCTAAACCTCTGGCACCTACTGATGTCTTCACCATCTCCAACATTTTTCTTTTTCTTGAATGTCATATTGTTTGAATCCTATAGTATGTAGGCTTTTCAGATTGTTTTCTTATACTTATCGAGATACATGTAAGATTTTTCCATGACTTTTCACAATTGAGAGCTTATTTCTTTTGCCATAGTTTGTTCCTTCACCCATTGAAGGACATCTCAGTTGCTTAAAAGTTTTGACAATCATTAATAAATCTGCCAACATCTGTATAAACTTCTATGAAGTGACAAGAGCAGACACCCTGGTCTTCCTGTCTCAGGCAGAAAGCACTCAGTCTTTCACCATTTGGTAGCATATTAGCAGTGGGATTTTTATAAAAGCCCCTTATCAGGTTAAGGAGGTACCTTTTATTGTTTGTATTGAGTGACTTTATTTTTTTTTATTTTAGTTATTGATGGACCTTTATTTTATTTGCTTATTTATATGTGGTGCCTCACTTGTACCAGGCAAGCGCACAACCTCTGAGCTAAAACTCCAGTCCCTTGAGTAATTTTTTTTAATGTGAAAGCATGTTAAGTTTTGTCCAATGCTTTTACTTTATTTTTTTAATTTTTTTATTCTTACTGTGATGAGTTATATTAAGTGATCATAGGCTATAAACCAACTTTGCATTCATGTAATAAATCCCACTTATCACAGTGTATAATATTTTTTATACATTATTATACATATAATATGTATATTATTGATCTTTGCATTGATATTTCAAAAGATACTGGCCTATAGTTTCCCTTTCTTTAATGTCTCTTCTAATTGTGGTATCACTGTAATCCTAGCTTTGTAAACTGAATTAGGAAGTAATTTCCTCCTCCTCCTCCTCCTCCTCCTCCTCCTTCGTTTTTTTTTTTTTTTTTTTTGAAATAGTTTGTGAAGAATTGGCATTAGTTCTTCCTTGATGTTTGACATAAACTCAGTAAACTTTATGTGCCCGGGATTTTCTTTAGGGGTAATTTTTTATTATTACTTTAATCTTTAGTATCTTATTGTTAAATTGAAATTTAGGGTTATAAATGAGATTGGAAATCTTATCATGTATTTGTTTTCCACTTATGTTTCTTTCGTGATATTACTATTTGTATCTATTTCCTGTATTTTTAAAAGTTGTTTGATTCACAAAATTTCCATAAGTATACTGATTAAATCTTGTGTTGCTTACATGAATTTCAAATAACCTTTCCAATTTGTGCTTTGTTTCCTTGCTATTCTTTTTTATATCTCAAATGTCCCACCTGGGTTTACTTTGCTACATCTTGGAATGTATCATTTAGTTATCTGGTTTATTTGTTTTGTTTTAGTGCAGGTGCGTTGTGGTATTTCTCTCTAGTTTTATCTGTGAAGTGTCTCTAATTTGCCTTCAGTTTAGAAAAAATAGTCTTTGTAAAAACCATACTTTAGATGATTGACAGCTGTCTTTTTTTCTCTTTTGATTAGTTATTTGTTCTCTTTATTGACAAAATTATTCCACTCCTCTAGATGTCATTATTGCTATTGAGAAGTCTGAAAGCAACAGAAATACCCTTTACTCCTGGCCTTTGGTCAATGGTTTTAGTATGTATGTGTAATATTACTTATTGCTCCACATTTTAATTTTTTGTATTGATGGATAATTGGTATTTCTCTTCAATTCTAGAAATATTCTTCCATGATCCGTTCATTCTCTCTCTACAAGATGAATCTAATTAACTATAAGTTCTATCTTATTTTGGAATATATCCTAAACATGTTTTGTTCATTTCCTTTCTTTCCCCAAGGAATTTTTTTCAGATGAGTATTTTTTTCATATTTACTTCATGCTAAATATCTCCACATCTATTTTAAGATATGCATTGATTAATCCAATTCAATTGATATGCTTCTAAAATTTACTTTTAACTCCTTTAATATATACCTAGCCATTCTTATAATTCCTTTTTCCTTATTCATTTCTAAATTCCATTTATTTCCTTCATCACTGTATACAAAATTTTTTGTTATATAATAATTGTAATATGAGATTTATTCAAGATTGTCTAAATGTTAAAATTTTAGACTTTCAGTTTTTTTTTTTTAAACCATGGATTGAATTCAGTTGCATTCAACCACTGAGTCACATCCCCAGATCTTTTTGTATTTTTTATTTAGAGACAGGGTCTCATTGAGTTGCTTAGCGCCTTGTTTTTGCTGAGGTGGGCTTTGAACTCCCGACCCTCCTGCCTCAGTCTCTTCAGCCAATGGGATGACTTTCACTTCTAATAGTAATTATTTATTATAACTCATAATTTATTAAATTAAATAGAGAATTCCATGGTCTAAATTATAAATACCTACTTCCAGATAGAATTTTAATTTTTCTGATGTTGACCAAAGTTGTCACTAACTGTTTTAATCCTTTTTACAGTCTCTAGAAGAATGTGAGGAGTACTTAATTTCAACTTTTTTATATTCTTAAGGAACCATTATTAGATTATTCCTTTCAATTGATTATTTTAAGGGAAACCATTTTGTGTTATATTTTGCTTGTTTCTTTACTAAGATTTAAACTCTATTTTGTTGTTGTCTTAAGGTTCAGAAATTTATATTCTAGTGAACTCAGTAGCACTTTAAATTACTTTTATACCACAGTTCATGCAGAGGTTTAATATATTTTATTGGAGTGAGGAGAGTTCTAGAGTATTATATTTGCCAAAACACTCTTTAAAATCCATTCCATATTAAGTTTAAAATTCACAAAGTAATTTCAGTAGAATCCATGGGGGGAAATTGTTAGGAATTTTCATAGTAAATGAATTAAAAGTAATCCTTTCCATTACAAAAAAGAAAATAAACCAGTGAGGAAAGACTGGGGTAGGTAAGATTAGAATGTTTGTGGTCTCAGTTTGCTATTCTATTTTAGATGCTCTGATACATTATGATATTCCCGAATTCCATTTTTTGGTACCTTGCAAGATTACTTTGTTGACAAGCTCCTCTTCAGAGAAGGAAAATAAAATTGCCAATATATCATACTAAAAATCTGTCAATATATAGCCATTCACCCTGAGCCACTACTGACTATTGGTTCAAATGTGTTGACTAAGCAGGTGTCTGGTTTCATCCTTTGCTCCTTGGACATGTGTCGGGATGGGGATGAATAGAAATTAATATGAGAAGAAGTTCTGCAATAAAAGCAGATTGATAATGGTGCCATTATGGAACCCATTACTGTGGGAAAGAATAACATGCTTGTATAAAATGTTCTGAGGAAATGAGTATATAACCACCTTATCTGATGTAATACTTTCAACATCTCTTTCCCAACTTCTCTTTGAATGTTTATATTAAGATATATATGATAGAGGAGCTCCCTTCCCCTTGTTTGTAGTTTTACCTCTGGTGATTTTAGTAACCTGTGAATATCTATGGTCAGAAAATGTTAAATGGAAGTTTCCAGAAATGAAAGGTTCACAAGTTTCAAATTGCCATGCCATTCTGCACAACATAATAAAACCTTGAGCTGTTATGCTCCATCCTGCCTGGGCATGAATCATGCCTCCAGAATATCCACACAGTATATGTTACCCACTGTTAATCATTTAGTAGCCACCTGGGTTATCAGATGGACTGTCTTGAAATAATAGTACTTGTTTAAATAACCTCTATTTTACTTAAGAATGGACACAAAGCATAAGATGACAATGCCGGCAACATAGCCATGCCAGATAAGCTGTGAAGTTCTTTCTTTCAGTGAAAAGAACAAAAGCTGTAAATATAACAAGGAAAGAAAAAGAATAGGATATGGAGATTGCAAAAATCTATTGTAAATAATCATTGTTAATCTGTTACTGCTCCTATAACTTTATTAGACATTTGTTAGGGAAAAATAAATGGTGGATAGGGGATTCAGAATTATCCTTCATTTCAGGCAGTCACTGGAGATCTAGGAACATGCCCTGGTAGATAAGTATTGTATCACAGTACAATTAACTCTCATTTTCTCTCTCTCTGTCTCTCTTTCTGGAAGAATGCTTCTTAGGGGTTTTATTTTCTGCCTACTATTGTATGATTACATACACTAAATTGTCTCCTGAGTGTTCTGTACAATCTCATTACTTTAACCTAAGAGTTTCAGTTTAATGTATGCATACTTTCTACACATGTTTCACAAAAGATGCAAGAAAAAAAATCTTAAGGAAAAGTTTACATGTTAACAATAATTCAAGGAGAAACAAATGGAATGCCAGAAAGATAAATTAAAAGATTCATAAGAGAACAGTTTTGTTTTTCCATTTCTATATAAAGGAGTTTGTTTTACAAGCAAAGTAACAAATGGCTTAAAACAAACTTCTTGTTGCTAGGCTCTTAGATGCCTAAACAGACCTTATGCATTTTACATTTAAACATAACAAACTGAACCATTACAAAGATAAGAAGATGACTCATCACAAAAATTAGAATTCTCTTTCCTAGTGGAAGTCCTTGATTTGGATTTCCTTTTCTTTGTTAATTATTCTTATAAGTAATGACGAACTAACAATGCTAATTAATCTCCTTTATTACTCTACCACTTAAAATATCTTTTATAATATGGCTTATTAATTCTGATTGTTTTAAATATACCATTTTATTTTGAAATACTTTTTAATTTCTATCAGAAAATATGACATGGATGATTTTGTTGAATTACACAATCAGCAGAGCTTAATGAAAAGCTGATTCACTTTAAGAAACTTGATTCTAATGTTATAGGATATTTACCAAGTTGTATTGATACTGTGGTCAACAATATGAGAAAAGAGCTTGGAATTGAACTTTCAGAAGACCCAAGTGATATTCCTGTCTTTATAATTCAATAACTAAGTGATCTGGGGCAAGTCACACTCTTTTTGGTCACTTTTCATTTTCTCTGCTAACACAACCGCAGGGATTCCTTTGTGAAGCAAAAAAATTGGAACCGTAAGTGTCTGATACTTGTGTGCTTGTGTTTATGTATGAAATTTAGAAGAGGTTTTAAGGATGCTTTTATTGAGGTATATTATATTTTAAAATGTACAGTTTCCAGTGCAACACCAACAAATGTAAATTTTATATTATTTTATATGCAGTGTGTATGTGTGTTAGGTGGGGGCATTTAGGTTAAACCAAAGATTACAGTGATTAGGATGCAGCAAAATGTTTTCAGAAGCCAGTGTAAAAGCAAGTGGGTGTTTGGCCTAAATAAAGGTGGTAGTTAAGGAAATGAAAGGTCCATTGAACGTGTTAAGAAGATAATGAGAAAAAAAAAGGCACAATTGCTACGGACCTATGTGGAATTAAATGCTATAGACCTATATGGAATTAAAATTTATTGTGAAGAATGCCCATATGTTAAGGTTATTTATTAAAAGCTCAATCAGCAGGGTTTGGTGGCATACATCTGTAATTCTAGCTGAGGCAAGAGGATTGGCAGTTCCAAGCCAGCCTCAGCAAAGGCACTAAGCAACTCAGTGAGACCCTGCCTCTAAGTAAAATGCAAAAAAAGTCTGGGGGATGTGGCTCAGTGTTTGGGTGTCCCTGAGTTCAATCCCTGGTATCCCCCCAAAAGAAAAACAACTCAATCATATATCAAATGTTTAATACATATTTAATTTGATTTATATATTTACGTATATATGTATATAAATGAACAACATTGAATAGCACAACATCATAGTAATATTAGAATCAAAGTATTTTCCCTTGAAATTCATATTTTTTTCCTTTAGAAAATTATGGGTATGAAAGCTGCAAGAAAAAGTACAAAGGGAAACTATAATTTGTACATTTACTTATTATGAAAATATTGTGTATAAAGTTGATGTCATCAAAAATAAAAATTTTGCAAATTCTAAATGATGACAAAAGTATAATAAATAAGCATAAGTAATTAGAATATTGATGTTCAATACTACCTTTCTTTATTTTTATATCTAAAAACTAGGTTTTATATTCACTTTACCTATCTCCTTAACACTTTTATTCATTTTAATATGTAATGCTTTTTAAATATTGTATTAGACATGTAAATTTTGAGTTATAGTAGACGCATCTATATTTCTCGTTCTTATAATAATCATAATAGACTATTAATGAAATGTTGCTCATCTGAGTTTGAAACATTATTATTGCTTAGACTTATACTGAAATATTCACAAAATTGAATTCTAAGACAGCATGAAGTTGTATTTCAATGTACTCACTGGGCATGTTTTTTCACTGAAAGTAATAGAAATCTCATGTGTTAGTAACCTCTTTGTCATTGTGACCAAAATAGCTGGCAAGAATAACTTAGAGAAGGAAAAGTTTATTTGGGGTTCACAGTTTCAGAGGTTCTGTCTATAGTCCCTCAACTTCATAGCTCTGGGTCTGAGTGACACAACATCATGGCAGAGGAAAGCAGCTCAGTTCAATGCAGCGGGGAAGGAGGAACAGGGAGAAGAGGGAGGAAAAGAGGGAGCAAGAAGAGAGGAGAGAGAGACGGAGATAGAGAATGAGAGGGGCAGGGCTGGGGCTATAGCTCAGTGGCTGAGCGCTTGCCTAGCATGTGTGAAGCATTGGGTTCAATCCTCGGCACCACATTAAAAAAAAAATAAAATGAAGGCATTCTGTCCATATACAACTACAAAAAATAAAAGAATGAGAGAGAATGAGAATGTAGTCCAAGCTCACACTCCCAGTGATCTTATTCCAGCCACACTCCATATGCCTAGAATTACCATCCAGTAGTCCATTTGAATTATCAATCTATCAAATGGATTAATCCACTAATGAGATTATACCTCTGATGATCTAATAATTTCAACTCTGAAACATTCCCATTGTCTAATTCATGAGCTTTGGGAGATACCTCGTATTTAACCAGAATATCTCACCTCAAACTATCTTAAACAGTTGGAATACTCATTCTTTTTTTCTAAAATAGACATGAAGTTAGGTAGTTTTAGCACCACCTGTCATAAAAGCACTGGAACAATTTATACACAATTTTTAATTTCTCTCTCATGGCTGGAGCATTATTTTTGATGCTATAGAGCTCCAAAGAAATTCTTACTGGATTCTAAAATTAACTGCTACAAAGTTTTGAGTTACAAGTAATAATACAGTAATTTCAAAATTGTATCTCTTTGAACCTACACCATATCTTTTATTAACTCCTGTCCAAGTTATTAATCAAATTTTTCTGTGTTTTTCCATAATTCTTAATATTTAAATTTAGTGTTATTCTTAAAATTTTTATGTGATCATTGAGTGATTATGGTTTGACTCCTTTTGTTAATTACTAACAGGTTTCTCAGAATAAATTATGAAATAAGAAAAAAGATTTCATATCTGCTATTATTCCTTAATATTTAAATCACCATCATTAATTACTTAAGGAGCAGTTCAGTAATTTTCTATAAACTATAAATTATCTTCACAAATAACTGTATGCTTAAAGTTATATGTAACATTTTGGGTGTGTGTACTCATTCTTCATGAAATCCATTTAAGTACTTAATAAATCCAGGGTACTTCAGGCTAAGATTCTGATTAAATAAATATTCTTAAAAATTTTCTCCTTCCTATTCAGTTCATTCATCTGATTCTAATTAGCTGGATCCCATAATAGTAGGTCCTATCTAAATTCCATATCAAAAACTTCTGTCATTAGTACTGTTTCTTTAAAGACCTGCCCTCATACAATCTAAGATTTTCAGATTCTCTTTTATTACACACAACACTACTACTTGAATAATTTATTTGAAAATGGGTTTTTTATGACACAGTTCCATTTATAATCGTTCCTGGTGCACTTACTAAAGTTAGTTGGATTTTGTGAAAGAATAAGTAGTTTATCTCAAATGTTAATAAAAAATATAACTTTTAATCTCACATCTAGTATTTAAATAATTCTTCTAACCATAACAAAAAGTATGATCTATACACTTTGAGAATTTAAAAAATGAATTTATATTCTGTCCTTTCAGAGTCTTATTTTAGATACATTACTTGAAAAAGACAATCCAGCCAGGTGTGGTTGTGCACTCCTATGACCCCAGCAACTTGGGAGGCTGGTTTAGGAGGATCAGAGGTTTGATGCCAGCCTGGGAAACAAGATATATAAAAATCAATCAATCAAGCAAGCAATCAATCAATCAATCAGACCAGGGATGTGACTCAGTGGTAGAACATTCCTAGATTCAATCCCAGTAATACTCTCCTAAAATTGACAATCTAAGGAGTTGTTAAAGTCAATTAATAGGCTTATCACCATTAAATGTAATACCTAGGAGTTTTTCTTACTGTTCATAGACATATAACTAAACCAAAATAGCATCTGACACTATTTGTAGCTTTTATAGACTGATCACCTGAGAAATGTTAAGTTTTGAACAGTGATTTTGTGTTCTTGACAAAATGTTTTCAAGGAGAATATTGCATTATGGAGAGATATTTGCATAATTTCAGAAACATTTTTATTTTGATAGAAACGTTTGCATATATTTACTTTATCAGGTAAGACAAACAATGCAAACGAAAGATCTACTTATTTATTTTGGTTATAAGAAAAATTTATAATGCTGAATATGTGCTTACATATTACAATCAGTCCATCCCACATACCTATTAAATGACTGTTCTAAGGGTCTCCTTTCATGTTCTGCATTCTCTTTTATCTCTTAGAAACCATTCTTTAAAACTATACCTCTTAGGCCTCTCAGAGGATTTTGAAAATGAAACACGTATATTTTTAAACAACTGATATTTGTGTGTTTTGAAAATTTAGAGACCACATGCAGAATGTTCACGGTATTCTAGATCACTGCACATATGTGTTGCACAAATGTGTGTGACTACTTGAGCACTTGTGTGTTTTTATATGTATATTCATATATATTACAGCAGGAAAGAGGGAGAGACCACAAAAACAGTGAAGGACAGATGTACTGTCTAGACATCTTGTGTAAGTTATTTAATCTTTGCTAGAATGCCTTGAAGATGGTATTGATTATCTTATTTTATAAATTTATATATGCATATTATATGTGAGTGTGTCTCTGTGTGTGTGTGTGTGTGCACGCGCATGTGTGTAAGAATGGTTGAACAGCTGGTTTTTTAAGTTTATAATATGTATGATTGTGTCTATCTTTTCAAAGTGGAACATTTTTCCATAGAAAATTATTTATATAAACTTTATTCAATCAGAATTTGGACAGATTTATAAATTTAAGCTACATCTAGAAACATGAAAGACTTTTATTATCTAAATATTAGATAATAGAATTTAGATAATAAATAATTTAGATGCATTGATAGTATATATATTGTAAAAGCTTTGTATATACATATTGATAATTTAAAAATATATAGGGAATATATATATATATATATATATGTATATATACATATAGAGAGTGTATTTGGGCAATGAAAATCAATCAGATCAATAGTTGGTTTTTTAACACTTAAGCAAATAAGCCATTAAAAGGGATATTTAGCTGGCATGAGGGTTTTTAGTGGATTTCCATAAAAGTGAAATTCTATTTTTCAATAATTCCCTAAAATGACTTCAAAGACAAAATTAATCACAGGGCAACATTTACCTGCCCTCGGGTAAACTTTTACAAACTAACATGGGGAATTCTATCATTTACCTGCCCTCAAAACTGAGCACTATCCCCAGTTTTAGGTAACAAAACATGCATGTTGCCTTTCTTTATCAACCATATGCTTTTCAGTAGGTAAGACTTTGAGATACTAGGAATTTTGATTGTGGTAAAATGTCCTTGAAAATTCTGAATATGCTCTGATACTCTTCAAGGGCCCTTTGTTCTGTTTGATTTTTGCAGAGTTAGAGTATTACATGCAGAGGATTTTTTGAATATAGGAAAAATTTCTTTCTTTTAAGGTTGAGGACAAAACACTATAGGTGTTCTGATCATTTCAAAAACAACCAAATATTTATACGTTATCAAAAATAAGTGCAAATGGTGATTCTAATATTGAGACATTCTTTAGAAAACACAGGGGAAATAACGGTTTGATCTTACTGCTTACTGTGAAAAAATACACATTTACCCAGCCCCTACTTAATGGTAGGCACAGGATATAATACATGAAATATTAACAGTATTAAGACATAGTCTGGGCTGGGGATGTGGCTCAAGCGGTAACACACTCACCTGGCATAAGTGGAGTGCTGGGTTTGATCCTCAGCACCACATAAAAATAAAATAAAGATGTTGTGTCCACTAAAAACTAAAAAGATAAATATTAAAAATTCTCTCTTTCTCTCCCCCCCCCTCTCTCTCTCCTCTGTCTTTAAAAAAAAAGACATAGTCTGGCTTTGAAGAGCTCAGTTTTGGTGAAGGAGGTAGATATATAAGCTTAATTTAATTGAATGAAGGTATTCACATTGAATGTAAGAAGAGCTTTTAATGTGTCTAGAAGTTTAAATTTGTCATCTTAAAGAATGAGTAAAAGCAAATTTCTGTATACTAAATGTCTCTCAGACTGTTGCTCATAAGAAGCTACCAAATAGTAGGTCAATTGTCAACCCCAGTACATAATACTATATTAATTAAGATTCTTTGCTTGCAAGACTAATTTTATTCAACTTATAACAAGAAAAAGTAGAAGAAGAAAAGTAGAAAAAATCAAAGTCAAACATTCATACCATGGCAGGAAGAGAGACAAGGGCAAGGTCCTCAGTGATATGAATGAAAGGCTCATTTCCCATATATCCCACCACTAGAATGTTTTAGCTGTTATCATTCTCTGTGCTCGTGTAACACTGTGCAAGGTCCACATTCCTGGAAAGGCAAGTTTTATTGGATTGGAAAGATGGAACCCAGAATGACAGTTTCAGCAGGATGGTGTGGGAAGGGGAAAGGATGGTCTACCAAAGAAAAGTCTAGGTCTGCTGCCAGGAGAAGATCGAAAGGAAGCTAAGCAGGCAAACAGGCTACTCTGTGCTCCTAAGTAGCTCTGATCAATAATGTCTTCCATCCCAGTTCTCCTTTTCCTTACTTTTTTTGTTTGGAACATCTTTATAGGCAAATCAGATTTAATCACAGCATTTAAGGATTGAGAGGGGAATGGAAAATTACTCCAGAATACATGTCTGTCACTTCCTTGGTCTCTCTTACTGTATGCTTTAGGAGCTTGCACAACCTGTCTTTACCCTGAAGTAAGCGATCTTTTTCATTCAAATTTGTTACTTCCAGTGGTGATTTTGATCCAATTTTACAGAGACAGTTCATCTATTTTCTCCTTTCTTGTTTATATAGTCAGATTTTCCAATCTGTTGACCTAACCTGTCTCTGACAATAGGTGTACACTGCCTATTACAGAAACAAAACAAAACTAATCAACCTTGTTATTGTCTCTGCCAGTCTGTCTTTTTTCCTTATTGCCTTTTTTTCCCCCCTGCAGTACTGGGAATTGAATTCAGTGAGCATTTCCCCAGCCCTTCTTAGTTTTTATTTTGAGACAGGGACTACTCGCTAAATTGCCCAGACTGGCTTTAAATTTTTGATCATTCTGCCTCAGCCTCCCAACTAGCAGAGATTACAGCTATGTACCACTGGGCCTGGCACCTTATTGCTTTTTATTAAAAGTTTCTTCTCTTTCCCCTATATTCATTTATTTTCCCCTATTATTTATATTTTGATATTTGATCTTGAATGTTCCATAATGTGTTTTAAAAGATTTCTTGCTGGACTTGGATTCTTTTGCCTAGATTAGTGCTTTCCGAACTAAAATTAATGGTCTTGCTACTCCACATGTGGTTGACAGACCAACAACATGGGCATCACTTTGGGATAGGAACATTTTAGAAATAAACAATTCCAAAACCCTCCTGAATCAGAATGTACCTTTTAATCCGACTTCTGGGAAGTACTTTCCTATAGAATGAGTCCAATATTTTTTTGGAGACAGAGACAGTAGAGCAGAGAAAGAAGAAAGAAATGGAAGAGAAAGGAAAGAATGGAGAGAAGGGAAGAAATAAGAGAGGGAGGGGAACTTAGGGGAGGTGGGCAGAATAAGAGAACAATTATTTGCCTTCTGGTATAGCCACGATATTTAGCCCAATTAAAACTAAGGTACAGTCTAACAGCATAAAAATAGCATGTGCATGTATGATACATTGAAGGTCTTAAAAAGAATATCATACACACCCTAACTATTCTGCATTCACTAATTTCATCACTTTCTATTTTTATATAGAATTATTGCTATTGTTATTGCTATTGTTACCATAACCTAAGTGCAAATAATTAATGGAAAGGTTTACCTGACTGTTTTTTGTCAAAAATGCAGATGATAATTTCATTAAATTAATTTTATATATTTTTTTTGCAGAAGTTGTCTGGAATATTTTTAGAAAAAAAAATTCCTTGCTTGTCATTCTGATGATTAATGCTCATGATTGAGCTTTGGTGAAACTCCTGTGGTACACTCAAAACCTATAGTTTGCCTTGTAGTTGCTATAAGAGAAATTTTGTTTTCCTCCTGGATATATATCTCACTGTGACATACCTACCTATTTTACATGTTTTTGCAATAAATGTTGTACCTTTTGTTAATGATTCCATTTAGAAATATCCAGAATTTACAGTTCCATAAGGCTGCCAAAGCCACTTTAAATTCAGATACCATTTGCAGGCTCATTAGAGCACCCAAAGACAGGACCTGGTATCATAGATTTGTCAACTGATATTCTCAGAAAGAAGCAGGCACTTGAATGCTTTCCTGTCCAATAATACTCAAATTGGCTCTAAGGCTTATCTTGGTGTTTGTAGTGTGTTTTTAAAACCACAAGACTCCAAATGTAACATTAGGCTGTAGGTACAATTATGACTGCAAGAAATTCAGTTATGTGGGTTGACTTGTTTTTGTTTTAGTCACTGATAAAAAACACATTGAATTTAAGAAGTTGGGCAGATATCAAAAACAAATCAATATAATACAAGGAGTTTTAAGGCAAATTAAGGGATTGATTGAAATAGACATTTCTTATTGTAATCGCTTGGCTTTATCTATTTTACATCTGTGTAAGGGAGTATTGTGAAATATCTTTCACTTTGCATATTTTACACAGGTTTATTATATTGGGCAGGATATTAGAGATTTAAACAGCAATAAAGACTGGTGAAATATGTATTTAAAATCATATAATTATCTTAAAATTAGCATTTAATGATTTCTAATTACTTACATCTTCTCTAGTTTGGTGTCTTAACCAGCAAATTTAAAAAGTAGTAGATTAGCCTGAAAATAATAATGAAAAATAAATGAATGAAAACTAATTTCTAATTCAGTGAGATCATAGGATTGATGATGTAGAGTATAGCAAACATTCCTGCACTTGTAGGGTTTATAATCCAGCAGAATATCAGATAATTGCTTGCTTTTATCTATAGAATATTTTAAATTAATATTTCAAATGCTTATTTACAGAATTGGCATACAACAAAGCTAGGTTTATCATTGAAATTGTTTAACAGTGACTTTTCTAGGAGCAACATTTTTTTTAACTCTTATTTTATGTTTAGGTACTAGGGATTGAACCCAGGAGATCTTTATCACTGAACCACATCCCCAGCATTTAATTTTTTTTTTTTTTTAACTCTGATACAGGGCCTTTTTTAAGTTGCTAAAGAGCCTTCATTAGTTGCTGAGGCTGGCCTGAATTTGAGATCCTCCTGCCTCAGTCTCCCAAATAGCTGAGAATCAAAGGCATGTATCACCTCAACCAGCTCCTATAACTAATGTTTTAACAAAAGTAATTCTGAATATTAGTAAGGAAAAATAATTTAATTTTCTGCTGAAACAGAATCTGAAATTATTCATAAGTTAAAGCACTGAAACATTGTTTATCAACTGCAGTGCTGATGGGCAATTCAGAGGTTCAGTTTTTCCTGGGGACACTGATTATCTGCAAATCAAAAGCAGTAAAAGGGTGGTCAGAGGCAGTGTTTTGCTGTGCACTGGGTGGGTGGGGCCATACTGACAAGGATATCCTTTCTCTGTAGAGCCAGAGGTGGATTCCAAAGAGGAACATATTGGGATTGTCCCATAATTGGGGAGAAGCGCTTTCAGTTTTCAGCTTGTGGACCATAATTGATTAAAAAAAAATTAAAGTAATGCCTTGTAATTTTCAAATGTCAAATGAACAGAGAAACTTCTAGGGCTGCTGAAAATTAGTTTTATCTCTTAAATACTAATCATAATTGAAGAGCAGCAAAGCACAAAGCACAAAAACTAAGAAATTCATATTCTGAAGAAGCTAGTTAAGCTTCTTGCCTTTCTAAATTTAAAATTCATATATTCATAAGACCTCTGCTATTTTTTTCTATCTTTGTATACATCCATTTCAGAAATTTCATTAGTTAATAAGCACCTAACATCTGGGGACTACAGACAAGAGTAAAATATCAGTTCAACCCTGAGGGAACTTAAGGAGTGACACAATTAGCATAATAATAATTATTTGAAGGAAGCAGAATGCAGTAATCTTGAGAGAGATACAAATGTAAATGAAAACTGGACTCCATCTACTCAACACATAGTTCCCAGGACTGTATGCCAAGCACTATGTAAACAATGAGTCTAACTGGGAGCCTAAGGAAAATATTTCTAGGCAATCAAATTTAAGAGCAGAATTGAAGGATTGATATATACCATTTGCAAAGATGATAAGGGAACAGGACTGAACTCCAGAGATACAAAATATCGTGGTATAAGGAATTTAATGAGAAAGTTTAAATGTGTTCTGGTGATAGAGAATAATTTAATGCAGAATTAAGTGGTGATGCTTTAGGCAGTAGATTAATCTGGAAGCAAAACTTCATCAAAAGTGGGGTAAAGTATAGCTGATCCTGTTTGTCACTGTCCGGCTTGCCAATTTTATATCTCACCCTATGATATTGGGGTTGAATGTCTACAAACTGTATATAAAAGGTTTCTTTACCAGCTGGGAAGTAATGGTGTAAGATGTAAAGGTCAGGGGAGAGCAGGGACTGTCTTCCTGTCTCCAGTTTTTGTCAGTTCTTTAAGCATCAGCAGACAAAACAGTGCCAGTGCCATTTAATTCTTCTAAAAGGACAACATAGAACTTCCAAGGTGACCCCAGAATAAAGCAGAGTTCTAATCATCCATTCCCCCACTGCTTCCTTCCCCCAACCGCCCAGCTATCTGGAAATGCATTTGTGGTTGGCAGAGTAGCTTTGATGATCACCTATGTTTTGGTGCTACTTCAGGGTCTGGAGTCTTTAGGGATAGTAGCTATTTTGTGTTGGTTCCATTTTTCATGACCTTTCTAAATTTAATTGTATGTGAAATGAGCTGTGTTTGGAATTCCTGGCTTGTTTTCTGTTTTAAAAATATGGAGGGGGCTGGGGATGTGGCTAAAGCAGTAGTGCGCTTGCCTGGCATGCACAGGCACTGGGTTCGATCCTCAGCACCACATAAATAAATAAATAAATAAATAAATAAATAAATAAATAAAGTTGTGTCCACCAAAAAAACTAGAAAATAAATATTAAAAATTTCTCTCTCTCTCTCTCTCTCTCTCTCTCTCTTTCTCTCTCTCTCTCTCTCTCTCTTTAAAAAATATATGGAGGGATTTTGCCTCATGGGGGTGGTGTAAAGTAATATGTTTTAACAAGTATAATTTTGTGGTTTCAGGATTCATCTTTATAAGAGGGTACCTATTTTACTATTATATACTATAGTTTGAATGTGAATAGAATGCATGGTAATCTGGAAAAATAGTGTAACTTGGGAGGGCTATTAGTAATTCAGGTAAAGAGAAACAGTGCAACCTAGTTTGTTTAACAAGAGGTTACTGGCGACATTTTTTAAAAAACTTTTTATATGTAAATGGAGCTTTATTTTATTTACTTATTTATATGTGGTGATGAGAATTGAACCCAATGCCTCACACATGCCTGGCAAGCATTCTACCACTGAGCCACAACCCCAGCCCCTCACTGGTGACATTTGTAAGATCACTTCCTGTGACAAATTAAACACAACAAAAAACAGTGGGTTGAAGCACTGAGGAGGTTAATACAGCACTAATATATATTACTATTTAGAAAAAATTAGCTGTGAGAGAACAAAAATTTTATAAGAAAAAATATATTTAATTAGATTTTTTTCAATCTGACCAAGAAAATAACACTCATTTGTTCACTATTTTTAGATGCTAATACCTTAAATAATATTCTTACAAATTTTTGATTACAGTGTTGGAATGAAAACTAGGTATTTAGATGTTTAAGATTTTAAAAATATGTGGTAATGCCTTGTGTTGGCATACTTGTTACTAAACTATAAACTCATCCATAAGCCTCAAGTTCCATTAACTCAGGGTTTTATGTTTATTTCCAAATCACCAATGTCCAGCATAAATTTATGTCTCAGTATGTATTTGTTGAAAGGATTCATCTTTATAGTAGCATACCTATTTTACTAACTATTATATACTATAGTTTGAATATGAGTTGCCACATAAAAGCTCCTCTATTAATGCAGGAGGAGGAGGTTACATGATTAGCCTAATGAGTCAATCCTAATTTGAATGGACTAACTGGGTGTTAACTGTAGGCAGGTAGGGTGGGGCTGGAGGAGTTCTGCCACTGGGGAGGTGTCCTGAATGGGTTTATCTTCCTGCAACCCCTTTCTCTCATTCTTTGCTTCCCTGTCCCTATGAACTGAGTGGCACTTCCTTTCATGCCCTTTTGCCATAACATTCTGCTTCATTTTGGCCCCAGAGCAATGGAGCCAGCTGCCCATGGACTGAACCTCTGAAACCTTGAGCCAAAGTAAACCTTTTGTTTGCTAAGTGGTTTGGACACAGTGATGAAAAACTGACTAACACAATATATGAATATAATTTCAAATGGTTTTGTTTCCCAAGTTGAAGGGACTTCTGCAAGAAAAATCTTATTTAATCAGAGTTTTCAGATGCCCAAACTACTCCAATAATTACATGGATGATATCATCTAGACATTGCACTGTGAGGGATATATTTGCAGTAGCAATCTTGCCTCTTTATAGACTGGCTCAGAATTGACTACAAATTATCTCCAAATAAACTAGTCAACAACGTAGTTGGTGTAAATTAAATATGTAATGGGATCTCGAAATCAGGGATTTCAGAGCAAATTTAGCACATAAATATTTAGGAAAGGAGAAGGTGTAAAATGTAAATCAGCTGCTGCTTAATATAACTGGTTTATATTTTTTAAAAATTCTTTTGATTTTTCTAAGTTCTCTGACTTTTCTCTATGAATATGGAATATAGCTGGAGGAGAAAATGAAGCATTATTATTTTTAAAAGAAGTATTCTTTTTCTTCGTAGAAAGCAAAAGGGCAGTACCTTTCTAAAAGTAGATAGAGTCTTACTGTTGTTTTAAGGGTTTTTTGTTTGTGTTTGACTTTTATTGACCGAATTGTATGCAAAAATAACCAAAAATGGGAGCTGAACTCAGATCAGAAAGCTGTCTTTTTGAGCAGTGGTGGAATGGCACATTTTCAGGGGAGAAAATAGCTACTGGTTACAAGAAGGGACTGTTTTTATGGTTTTGTTTTGTTTTTTAAAAATATTTTTTTCTTTTTTTTTTTAGTTGTAGGAGGACACAATACCTTTTATTTATTTATATGTGGTGCTGAGGATCAAACCTATGCCTCATATGTGCTAGGCAAGCTCTCTACCTCTGAGCCACAACCCCAGCCCCAGGGGTTTGTTTTTATAGGTCTGAGTGAAAGTTAATCATAGCAGAATGTCTGGGGTAACTTAATCATTAGAGACTTGGGATGTGCTGCCTGGGCAGTCAGGAAGCTAGTAGTTTAGATTAAAAATCTAATTCAGGAAAACAGCTGTAAAACCTTAACTCCCTCCAGGACTCATTGTTACTGGGATAGGATGAAAGACTAGAGCCCAGAACCTAATGTTTACCTCCTTCCTCATTGTCACTTATTGCCACTGGGAAGAGATGAAAGTCCAGGGCCCAGGGTCTAATGTTTACCTTTTCTCTCCCAGAACCCATTGTCCTCCCTCCTCCCTGGGGGATACCATTCCCCTTTTCATGGGGGAAGTTATATTCCATATCTTTCAATGGCTTTTGGATTTAATGTTGTAGGATTTATATTGGAGTGTGCATTGAATTTCTTGCTTTAAAATTTTTCAATTTGTAAAATAACAACAACAAAAATGCAAAACTAGCTAGCATCCTCATATGTCAGGATAGATATTGATGGATCTTTATTTTATTCATTTATTTTTATGTGTTGCTAAGAATCGAACCCAGTGCCTCACACATGCTAGGCAAATGCTGCACCACTGAGCCACCATCCCAGCCCCCAGGATATATATTTTTTAAAAAGTTAAGGAGTAGTGTGTGGTGGAACAGATGCTCAAATATACCCACTTTTGAAAAACAAAAAGAAAAAATGTTTTAATTTTAAGTCGGTAAAGTGGAAAAAAATTAGTACTTAATGGCAAACAAAAGAAGAAAAAAAACAGCTAAGTGAGCCACACTGAGGCCAGTTTTCTCTATCTTGAGAACATTTGCTAAAACAGATGGACATGATGTTTCATGTCACCAGGATACAGGATGCAGTAGAGGAGACCACTGTCCTCTCTATCCCTGCATACTATCAAAACACAAAAGATCTAAATCATCCTTGAAACAGGTAAATACAAATATCTACTACCCAAGTACTCCCAGAACAAGGGGCTCTGCCTGTTTTCAAACTTGATGTTTGAATGGTGAAGTAGTAATGCTAAACTTGCTCCTTCAATATCTACAGCTCAAATTATCAGACTGACTGGCTTAAAAACCTAAAGCTCAAAATTTATAATGAAATGGTCCTTGGGTGGAAGAGTCACTGGAACCCTTCCAAACATAGAAGCAAATGAAAATCTTCTGTGGAGAACCACATGCAGAGAGGTTATCAAAAAATTTCATTGGTAAATTTTGAGGGAAAATAAGCAGATTGCTAAAACTTACAAAGCATACACAAAAAGAATACAGGCATTACCAACAAGAGTTTTACATACCAAATTCGGATGCAGACAGTAAATACTGAGTGAACCAGAAATAAAATGCATGAATTAAATATATCTACCAAAGATTGAGGACATTTGAGAAGGATGAGACATAAAAATTGATCAAACATATTTCTAAAAGCAAAAATATCTTACAAAACTAGAAATCAAAACTTATGGTTCCATAGGAATAAGAGCAGATTATTCTTCATAGCTTTTCCCAGTTAAAACAACAAACAAAAAAAATTAAAAAATCAAAACAAAAATTCAACTAAACAATGTGAGAACAATAAAATATAAGACTCTGAAAGATGGAAAAAAGACAGAAGGCTGACCAGGAACAAACATTTAAACCTACAATTAAAAAAATCACTGGTTATAGAAAAAAAAAAAAAAAAAACAGGAAAATCACAAACTGAATGAGGAAAGAAAGCCAGCAGATGTGAACACCAAAATGAATCAAATGAGTAGATATCATGGTAATAAAGGTTACTTCAAAAGCAATTATACTGCTTTCCAGAGTGTACCTTTTCCCCCACGATCTCACTAACATTTATTGTTACTTGTTTTCCTGGTAATTGCCATTCTGACTGGAGTGAGATGAAATAAGTGTAGATTTAATTTGCATTTCTCTAACTGGTAGAGATGTTGAATTTTTTTTTTCATGTATATGTTGACCAATCATATTTATGCTCATTTCTTTAATTGGTTCATTTGTGTTTGTTTGTTTTTTTTTTTTTTTGGTGTTAAGTTTTTTGAGTTCTTTATATATCCTAGAGATTAATGCTCTGGGGTACAGTTGGCAGAAATTTTCTCGCATTCTATAGGTGCACTTTTTACATTCTTGATTGTTTCCTTTGCTCTAAAGAAGGTTTTTAGTTTGATTTCATTCCATTTGTTGATTCTTAATTTTACTTCTTGCACTTTAGGAGTCTTGTTAAGGAAGTTGGTTCCTAAGCCAACATGATATAGATTTGGGCCTACATTTTTTTTTTTTAATTAGGCATAGGGTCTCTGGTCTAATGCCTAAGTCCTTAGTTCACTTTGAGTTGAGTTTTATGCAGGGTGAGAGATATGGAGATTCCTAAGAAAACTTGAAATGGAACCACAATTTGACCCATTTATCCCATTACTCAGTTTCTACCCAAAGGATTTAAAATCGGCATACTACAGAGACTTGGCCATCAATGGCCAAGTATAGCAACTCAATTCACTAAGCTATGCAACCAACCTAGGTGCCCTTCAACATATGAATGGATAAAGAAAATGTGGTATATATACACAATGGAATATTACTCGGGCATAAAAAAAGATTGACATTATGACATTTTCTAGTAAATGGATGGAACTTTAGAATATTATTTATTCTAAGTGAAATAAACCAATCCCCCCAAAAACCAAAGGCCATGTTTTATATGCAGATTCTAACTCACAATGGGGGAGGGGGTATTTGGGAACAAATAGAAGTTCTTTGGATTAGACAAAGGGGAATTAAGGAAAGGGAGAGGGAGTAGGAATAGGAAAGATAGGCTAGTAAGGTTTGATTCATTCTATTATGTGCATATATGACCAATATAATTTTACAACATATACAACCAGAAGAATGAGAAGTTATACACCATATATGTATAATATATCAAAATACATTCTACTGTCACGTATAACTAATAAGAACACACAAAATATGAAAATGAAGCAATTATAAAATCTTTTTAAAGAAAAGAAAAATGTATAGAATTTAGTCAATCAAAATAACAGGTTAAAAAAGAATCTGTTTGAAAATATATGTGATAAAGTATTTGAAAAAAAATTAATACTCATTAAAAACTCTCCACAAACTAGGAAATAGGGTATCTTCTTTAATTTGATAAAGAACATTAAAAAAAAAAGTACAGCTAACAAAACCCCAAATGGTGAAAGACTAGATAGATGTTTAGGATCAAGCAAAGATTTTGTTTTAAATATAATACCAGAACTTCTAGCCACTCTGATAAGGCAATAAAAAGAAATAGAGACAAATTAAAAAGGTAGAGAAAACTATCCCTATATACCCAAACCATGATTGTCTACATAGAAAATGCCAAAATATCTAAAATGATAAACAAAGGAACAGTCACTGAGAACAATTAGTGAGTTTTGAAGGATTGCAGGATAGGAGATAGTACACACAAATGCAATTTATCTTGTGTTTTTAACAATGAACATATGAAAACTGAAATTAAAAATACTAGTATTTATAATTGCTCTAAATTAAATACTCAGGAATAAAAAACAGTTAATTAGTGTTCCACTTTGAGTTTTCTTTCCAAATTTTATTCTTTGTCATTGGTTATGAACAGACCTCTATCCACCACTACTGTCATACTCCCATATCACTTGGGAAAGAAACTTTTGTCCCAGTCTCTAACATTTCTTTTGAAGACCTGGGTTGGTACCAATGAATGGAGTGGTACTGTTAGAGGACAATTTAAATTCATTTATTGTTTGTTCCTTTTTGAAAAGCCTGATTAAATTATTAGTAACAGTTTGCAACTTAATTAATCAGAACATGTTGGAATGTCAAGGCGCTGAGCATAAGTAAAGCTGTTTTTTGCTGCTAGCAAAGAAATTTTTTAAAAAATGTAAATTTAAATAATATAATTCTTTAATATCCCTATAGTGTTAGAATAAACTTCAACGTTCTTAGCTTGATTGCTCAAATTATCTAATGCTTAGTTTTTGTGCCCCAGGCCTCCAAAAACATATCACTTTGGCTGCAATTTTCTTAACCACTCCAATAAATATGCATATTTAGGGCTAGATAATACTTTGTTGTAAGTTCCATTTAGAAAATTGTTTAGAAGCATCCGCAGCCTTTACCTACTTCAGGTCTGTATTCTGGCCATGACAATCACAAACATCTGCAGACCTTCTCTATCCCCCGGGGAGTAAAATAACCCTTTGTGGAGAACCATGATATTACACAAATAACTTAAATTTCTTACAAAGCCAGCTGTTTTCTAATTCTGCTCTCAGTTTGAAATAGACATCATCTTTTTTTTTAAACTAATCCGTTTTATTTTTAGAATAGTAAAATTTACAGAGAGATTGAGCAACTGATAGAAGGTATCCACATAACCCTTGCTCTACCATTTTGCTTCACACATCTTGAATTAATCTCCTATATTTCTTACAATTAATGAACTAATATTGGTTGGTGCAGTTATTATTAAAGTCCACAATTTATATTAAGTTTCACTATCTGTGTTGTATAGTTCTATGAAATTTGATAAATACATAATTTCACGTTTCTACCATTACTGTATCTTGCAGAATAGTTTTGATACCCTAATAATTTTACCTGTTCATCACTGTCTCCCTCCAGAATTTTTACCTTCTCTCTATAATTTTGCCTTTAGAGAATATCATTCAGCATTGCAGGCTTTTCAGAGTTTTTTATTTTTTAACTAGGGAAAGTGGATTTCAAGTTTATCCATGTGTTTTCTTAACTTGATAGCTTGTTTTCTTTTATCATCAAATAACATTCCATTTTGGAGATGTGCAAAGGTTTTCTTACCTATTCATCCATTGAAGGACATCTTCAGGTTTTGGCAATTGGTAGAAATCTGCCATAACATTCATGTGCAGATTTTTGTGTGGATCTAAGTTTGTTTTTTTCACTCAGTTGATTATACACTTAGGAATGTGATTGCTGGATCTTATAAAACTATTTGTCAAACTGTCTTCCAAAGTTATGTTTTGTATTTCATATTCTCGTCAACAACGAGTGAAAATTACCAGTGTTCCACATCCTGCCAGCATTTAGTATTAGAGGGTTTCTGGATTATAACCATTCGAATAAATGTATAAGGGCATCTTATCACTGTAAAAATTTATAATTACATAATGATGTATGATGTTGTAGATTTTCATGTGTTATCTGTATACCTTCTTTTTGCCCTATGTATACCTTTTTTGTGTGGTGTCTATTCAGGTAATTTGCTTAATTTTAAATTGTGTTTTTTTTTCTTATTTAATTTTAAGTATTCTTCTATTTTAAGTACAAGTGCTTTATTAAATATGTGTTTTACAAATATTTTCACCAAGGCTATGGCATATCTTTCCACCCTCTCAACATTTTTCAAAGAGGAGTTTTAAGTCCAGCATTTTTCCCTTCATGGATTGTGCTTTCAGCAGTATATTCTAAAATCTCATTGCCAAACACAATTTTACGTAGAATTTTCTCCTGTTTTTTTTTTTTTTTTTCCTCCCTGTGTCAGTGTTGGGTTTTACATTTCTGTCCAATTTGTTTTGAATGGATTTCTGGGAAGGGTTTAAGATCTGTCTAGATTTCTGAGCCTATATGTATTTTCCCATGGATCTCCAATTGCCCCAGCGACAATTGCTACAAAACCTTCTTTTCTCAATTAAGTTGCCTTTACTTCATCAAACATTAAACATCAAATCAGTTGACTATATTTCTGTGAGTGCATTTGGGGCTCTCTGTTCTGTTTCATCAAATGGGTTGGCTATTCTTTGCCACTATAATGCTGTCTTGATTACTGTCACTGGATAATATGTCTTGAAATCAAGTGATGTCAGTCTCCCAACTTTGTTGTTAGTATTAATAGCTATTCTGAGTCTTTTACCTGTCCATGGAAACTTAAAATCATTTTGTCAATATTCACAAAATAAATTGCTGGAATTTTGTTAGGGCTTGCATTAACTCTATAGATTAAATTGGAAAGAACTGAACTAACAAAAAATAGCAAGTATTCCCATCCTTGAATACGGAATATCTGTCATTTATTTAGATTTTCTTAGAATTTTTTTTTTTTGGTTTTATAGATTTCATCATACCATCCTGTACATATTAGATGTTTTTACCTAAGAATTTCACTTACTATTTTGGAGTATTGTGGCATTGTGCTGTGAAATGTGAATTCTAATTTTTTCACTGCTAGTACATAGAAAGGCAAATTTTTAATACATGTTTTCTTGTACTGTATAACCTTGCTGCATTTGCTCATTAGTTCCAGAAGGATTTTTATATTTGTGGAAGTCCCAAGAATTGACAAATAATAATAACCATAATAATAAAAATCACCATCATCATCATCATCATCATCATCATCATCATCATCATCATGCTATCTACAGAGTTTTATTGTTTTGTTCTCAATATGTATATTTCCTTTTCAGGATGCATTAACTAGGAATCCCAGTACAATATTAAGTAGGAACAATGAGAGGAGACATGCCCATGTTGTTTTTTCAATCTTAGAAGAAAACATCTATGTTCTCAATAAGTGTGATGTTAGCTGTAGAGTTTGCAAGTGTCCTTTATCAAGTTGAAGGAATTCTCTATTCCTAGTTGCTAAGATATTTTTTTTTCTTATCACAAATGGGTTTTGATTTTGACAAGTCTTTCTTTCCCAACTGCTAAGATCATGATTTTTCTTGTTTAGCCTGTTATGACTATATTATATAATAATATATAACATTTATTATATTGATTTTTAGATGGTAAACTAGGCATGCATTACTGGGATAAATTCCCCTAGTGATTTATAATTTTTTTATATATATTGTTTTATTCAATTGGTTAACATTTATTTGAGGATTTTTACGTCTATCTTCATGAGAGATATTTGTCTGTAGCTTTCCTTTCTTGAACTCTAATGGTCTGATTTTGATAATAGCGTAATGCTGGCCTTACAGAATATATTGGGCAGTTCTTTGCTGATTTTTTTTTTTTTTACAGTTGATTATAGTGAATTGGTATCAATTCTTTTTTAAATGTTTGTTGGAATTCCCAAGTAAAACTGGGCATGACATTTCTGTTTTGATTGTTAATCATTGATTTAATTTCTTTAATAAATACATCCTATTTGGATTATTACTTTCTGCTTTGTGAATTTTAGTAGATTGTGTTTTTCAAGATATTGGTACATGGTATCTAACTTATCCAATTTGTAGGCATTGACTGGTAATACTATTTATTCCTTAATTATCTTTTTATTCTAAAATAAGATCAGTGACAATGAACTCTATTTCACTATCAATACTTGTTTTTACTTGAAGAGCCTGGTTAGAATTTTTTTGTTTTCTTTTTTTGGTACCAGGGATTGAACTTGGGGGGCACTCAACCACTGAGACACATCCTCAGCCCACTCTGTGTTTGATTTAGAGACTGGATTTCATGAGTTGCTTAGTAGTGCCTCACTTTGCTGAGGCTGGCTTTGAACTCTTGATCCTTCTGCCTCAACCTCTAAAGCTGCTGGGATTACAGGCGTGTACCACCATGGCCGGCTGACTATAATTTTATCAATCTTATATAGGAATGGGCTTTTGCTTTTATGGATATTCCTCTATTGATTTTGTTTTCAATTTTGTTTCTTCTCCAACTTTAATATTTTTCTTGCTATTTTAGATTATATCATTGTACTTTCTCTGGTTACCTAAGGGAGAAGTTGAGATCGTTGGTCTTAGATCTTTCCTCTTTTTATAAAATATTAATTCAATGCCATAAACATCCCCTTTTAACACTGCTTTTTTTAATCTCACAATTTTTATATAAGTCGTATCTTTTTATTTAATCCAAACTCTTTTAAAATTTCTCTTGAGATTTATTATTTAAAAGTGTGTCATCTCCAATATTTTGTGGTTTTCCAGCTCTATTTCTGTTATTGAGTTCTAATTAAATTCCATTGTATTTGAGAACATAGCTTCCATGATTTCTATTCTTTTAAACTTGTTTTATGGACTATAATATAATTTATCTTGGTGTGTATCCCAAGTGACCTTGAGAAGCATATGTACTTGCTGCTGCTGGATAGAGTCTTATACAAATATCAATTAGATTTAGTTGATTGATGGTGATACTTGGTTCAACCATGTGCTTACTGATTTTTCTGACTGGTGGATCAGTCAATATCTGTTAGAAGGTTTTAAAGTCTTTACTATACTATGGTTGTCTATTTCTTCTTGTACTTTTATCAGTTTTGCCTCATGAACTTTACTCCCTTTGCAGGAACATATGCATAAATGATTGTTATGTCTTCTTGAGTCATTGTCCCTTTATCATTTATGAATTTCTTTGAAGTCAACTATGTGTGAAAGTAATAGTTAATTTAGTTTCATTCTGATTAGTAACAGTATGAAACAATTTTACCTTTTGCTTTACGTTAATGTATCCAAGTTTTTATACCTAAAGGTCTTATTGAAAACACACAGCGGGTCTTTACTATTTACCTATTTTATGTACCTTCGTAGTCTATCTTTAATTATGTGTATTTAGATCACTCATATTGAAAATTGTACTGATATGATGAGATTGTTATCTATGGTATTTGAAATTGTCTTTTAATCATTGCATTTCTTTTTTACATTTCCTTTTTCTACTATCTTCTCTGTCTTTATTTGAGCATTTCACCTAATTCTAAGTTTTCCTTATCTTAGAATGTCAAATCTTCTTTTAAAATTTTTTTAGTGGATGCCCTAGATCTTGCAATACATATTTGCAATTAGTCTGAGTCCATGTTCAATTATACTATGACTGTTTCACAGGCAGTGTAAGTGCCTTTATAAATGAGTAATTCTACTTTTTTTTCTCCCATCCCATATAACATCACTATCATTCATTTCATGCATCCATAAGCTACAATCATGCCACACCTTATATTTTGTTGCAATTTTATTACTAATATTAGATCATTATCTTTCAAATAAATAACAATTTTTTTTTTCTTTTACCTTCATTTACCTCTTCTCTGTTGTCCTTCTATTCTTTGATAAATCCAAGTTCCTGAAGATAGTTTTGAAAAAAAATTATCTGAAGAATTTATTTAACATATCTTGCCAGGCAGAACTGCAGGTGACAAATCATCTTTTAATTTTCTTTTTATGAAAAGGTTTTTATTTCTTTTGAAAGATTATTTCATTGAATATGAAACCTAGATTGGTGGACTTTTTTCTTTCAACATTATAAATATTATACTCTATTTTTTTTTCTATTTCTTCCATAGGCTGGGCATTTCTCTCTTCTGGCTCCTATCAAAATTTCCTCGTTGGCTTTGCTTTTCTGCAGTTTGAATATGATAGGCCTGGTTATAATATTTGTTAATTTTGTTTGGCTTTCGTTTATTTGTTTTATCTGGCTTATTATTCTCTAAGCTTCCTGGATCTGTGGTGAATATCTGTTATTAATTTTGAAAAATTCTTAGCTGTTACAATATCAACTATTTCTCTCTTCGACTTCCCTCTCATCCTTCTCTCCCTTCTTTTTCTCTTCTTTCCTTCCCTTAATATATTCTTCATCAGATTATATTTGTTTCACCATTTGTAATTATCCTCTAATGCTCATATGTTCTACATTTTTATTTTTTGCATTTTATTTAAAGTAAGTACTCTTGCCATATCATCAAGCCCACTGATTTTCTTCTCGTCTCCGTTCAGTCTACAAGTCAGACCTTCTTAAACTTTCTTAATTTATACTTTAGTATTAGGATTTTTTTGTGTTTTTTTTTCTAGTATTCTCTTTTAATTCCTTCTTAGAGTTTTCATATCTCAGTTCACATTACTCATCTGTTCTTGAATGCTATCTTTTCCATTAGCAATATTAATTATTTTAATATTTCCTATTTGTTTTTGTTGTTGTTTGTCTGTTTTTTTTTTTTTTTTGTGTGTGTGTGTGTGTAAAACCAAACAAATTGTATTTGGTAATGAAACTGAGCTTTCATTTCAGGCTTTAATGTGATCATTCGTGTTAATATGGCTAGGAGCTCAGCTATGGCTAATGATTACCATATTGTAGCTGCAAGAGGAAGGATTAAATTTCCTCTAGCTGCTTCCCTGTTATTTTTGGCTTTCTCAAAAATATCTTTCATAATTAGAGTCAGTCTGTTGCCCTCTCTTAGGTTTGTTTTTTATTGAGACAATAGGACACAATGGAGAGTGCCCAAGAGGTTTTCCTGTATTCCCCACTGTACACAAGTGAACATCCCTGGGTTACCACCTCTCAGTTTAGAGGTGGGGGTCCTTGGAACAGTTGAGGGAAGGATTACAGTTTCTTTCAAATCTATATCTATCTATCTATCTGTCTATCCACAGCGGATCTGTGTCCCTTGGCAGTGTGATCTTCATTGCATTTATTAACCTTTATTTTTTGTCTCATTATGTCAAACAAGAGCAGTAGATGAGACTAGAGTTCTCTGGTTGGCATTCTGTTAAGTCAGAGAAGGATCTGGCCAAGTATTTCCCTTGAAAGCAAGCTTTTGTTATAGAGAACATGGAGCATATTTTGAAATGGTCACTTTTGTTTGACATATTTCAAAACAATTTCCCCTTTTCCCCAAATCTTGAAGGAAGGGATTTTCCTCCCTTCACCGTGAGAAACTCGTGTGATCACATTTCAGTGTTACCACCACTTCCGGCTTCCACTGGTTTTTGCAGGGTACCATAATCTCAGCTCGGACTCTCTGTATTTGCTTGTCTCTTTAGTTTGGGGGATGGTACTTTGCCTGTCAATTCAATTCTCTGATGGGTCTAAGAAAAATCATTGGTTTTCAATTTCTTTAGCTTTGTATCATTGTAAAGATGGGATGATACATTCCAAGCTCTTTGTATGTTTGAGACCTTACCATTTTTTTCATGGAGTAAGTCATCCTTGAAAGTTCTTCTCCAATGTTAACTATCCCAGGAAGAATGGTTATGTCATTTCCTTTCTACTTTTATTTATTTTGGTTTACCTTCTTTTTTCCTAACACTCTTATTATTGTAACCACTCTCTTCCTATGTAATCTTAGAATGGTTTGTCATATTCTATGTAGCTTTAGGTTCTTGATATTTGTGTTTATATTTGCTGTGCCTAGCATCATGTGCAGTACATAGGACACAATTTTCTAGGGCTAGGATAATAAATGTTTTGATGGGAACAATAGGAACTTTAAGAGGGATTTTCTAAGAAATGTAAAAAAAAAACAATAATTATAAAAAGTTACAATAATTACTAAGTATATAGGCGCTATGCAAGTTGACAGGATGGGCAAACCATGTTTTCAAGAGACAAAAAACATCCTGAGTGTGAAACAAAGACTTGCTGTGTGCTAGGCAAACCAAGGAAGGGTCACAGGGGCATCTGTCTTGAAAGACCTAGAAGACATCTGAAGTATGGTTGTGACAGAGCGTGAAGACACAGTAGCATGATGTGACATATGGTCCACTGTGCTAGAACAACTTGTAAAAGGCTGATGAGGCTGAGCTGAAAGCTGGCCAGAATCATATTTCTTGTTGAAGTAGACAGGAAGATCATCTGCTGTGAGAGGAAGGTTGAATTAAGTGAAATTCTTGAAAAGAACCACAAAGTCTGGAGGAAATGAGAAAGAAAATTACCTTCAACAAGTTAAATAAGGGGTAGTGATTTAAAACAATGAGGAACAACTTGAATGAAACATAGGCCAGGTTTTTTTTGTTTAATAAAATATGAAAGATAGTCTGTTGGTAGGTCAGAGGTGGATATGCAAGGAGACTAAGCATTCTGCAAGAGAGAGAGAGAGGCTGGAACCACCATGACATCATGAAAATGACATAGGTAATAAAACAGACACCTTGACAAACTTCCTTTACAGTATGTAGCCTTGTTATTGGCATCTACTTAGTACTACCTGGGTGCAGCTAAGTAAAGAAACAATGATGAATGTTATGGTTGAATTGATATAACACTGAAAACTTTTCATTTTAGCTCCATTAGTACAGTTCTGGATTCTCATGTAAACCATTCAACAGCCTCCTGCCCAATCCTACTGGTGTTTGTCTCCTTTTCTTCTAATATATTCTATCTACTGTGACTAGATAAATCACCCTAACCACTCCCCCAATGAACTCATTTTTCTGAGGAAAAGTCTCCATGTTTAACTGTGGTTTTGTCTAGTTGCTAATTTCTTATTACAAGTTAAACTGATTCTGGCAGTTGGCACAAAATTATACCATTTAACCCATATGAAATAGTTGATGGACTAAAATAAATCACCATGCTTCTGAACTTAGAAATACTAGGAAATAGTCCTATCTGGAGATCTAGATAGAAACATCTGAGGGTGTTGCTACTTGGAATCAGTCCGTTCCAATAACTTAACATTGTTGGAGAAACTCAAATTGCTAGCGACAGAATCTGTCTTCTTAGATGGGACCCCTTGGCTTTGGGAGCATAGATGCCTTGATTTACATTCCAATGAAATTTTATGAAAACAACCAGTTTGTTATCAGGAAGGGGAATCGGACAATAAATAGATGGAAACAGAAGCTAAAACAAGTAAAAAACCATCAGAAGAGATGTGTTTTGAACATACTACAAACATATTAGCTGTTCATCAACCTCCTTTTTTTCTTGCATTGTATACTGTTTTAGTGACATAATATTTCAACATGTTATTATGTAAACAAAATCACAAAATGCATGTTAGAAAATGATTTATTAAAGTAGTTGCCCTGGATTATTTTTATGTTTCCAGTCTTTTATCTAGGTTGAATGAAACACAAAGTTGCTGCAGTTTGGCAGCCCTGGGTCATGGTACCTAGATGCTGGCCCTGTAGCATAAGGCACTCATAAGAACACCAGGTGAATAAACATAACTTTATCAGATGATATAGACTTGGAAAAAACAGTCTGTTTTTTGAAGAGAAAGAAAGGGAATAGATTCACCAACTGTTCCTGAATTGTCAGTTTAATTTAGACTTGGATAATTAATAGATCATTTGAACTTCAGTGACAACATGACAGATATTGTGTGAAGTGTTGGCACTATAGTGGTGAAGAAAATCCCCTTCAAATCCTATACCTTATAGATTTTAACAGTTAGTGAGATTGACAAATGTTCTTCCAAAATAATATACTGTATAATTAATTATTATCTCCACAAAAGAAGAATGAGAAAATATAAGTACTTGTACTATAACATCAGAAATTAAAATTTATAGTGCTTGGGATCAACTATTGAAAATGTTTTCAGCATTTGGACAGATCCTAACAAAAACACCCTTATTAATAATGTGATAATTCAGGTGACATTTCTTATTCCATACCCTTTTCAAAGAACTAAAGATAGTAAATAAGATAGGGCCCTTCTACTAGTGACTTTATAATGTATGTGGAGCCAGTTACAGAAAAACTGACGAGAAATGTTTGACCACATGTGTACATTATAAAGCCCATATAGTTATTAAGCTTAGTGAATGGCTCTATACATTTATTTTATACTTTGGCATGAAGTATATCTGACACAAACTGTAAGTTGCAGTAAACAAACACATGCTTAAAATACATAATAAAAAATGTAAGGAAGCTTGAATTTGGAGTGTAATGACATTAAATTGTCATTAAATTTTATGTTCCTGACATACATAAAATTGTATCTATTTGATTATATTAAATGGTGAGGTAGCATTCATCAAAAACCTACCTTCAGGTGATTCAAATCTGATACAAATTATTTCAAGAGTTGGTTATATCCTATACTGATTAATTATAGATTAATCAGCTACATTTTGAACACTTAAGTGATATTTTATCTGTTAGAACTTTAGAGTCAAAACAGAAGACCTGTTGAAAATATCACCTCTGGAGCCAGATCATGAAAAGCAGTCTTTGCCTTCCCTATATGTTGTAAGTCCTTGAATAAATTAAATTCTGGTGCCTCTGTTATTGCACCTGAAAACTGGAAGTAAAAACGGTATCTTTCTCATAAGATAGTTGTAATAAATGAAATAACATTTGTTTACTATAAATCTCTTTGAAACTAGCATAAAAGTATTCTTTCTAAAAGTAAATATGTTTTGGTGGACAAAAAAATGAACATAAGGAAATGTTTTCTAGTCTTTTTAAAAAGTATTTTGGAAGAAATCTTTTCAATAAAGCATTATGACATCAAAGCTTCCCATGATTATCACAATGGATAACAATTTTCCCCTCACAGTTTTGACATCAATTCCTATTGATGTAAAAGTGCTTACGTACAATGTTTCACAAGACTATTTAACCTCAAAAGCCATTTTTAGATAAATCACCCAGGGAAAATACGATCTTTCAATTCAGGTCATGAAAACTGAGAAAAGAAGTGACTGATTTAAAAAAATACACATATTTACTCGTTGTTTTAATTATGCAATTCTTATTTTGCAAAATGATATGTAATAAAGATCATTGGAGGATTTAATTTTCTGTACAAGTCAAGAAAACTTACTTTTAAGTATTGGGCTAGGTCTATTCATAACTATATTTAAAACCTAAAGTGAAAAATATATTTATTTCCATCTCTACAAAATAATTCCTCTTCAGAATCCTCCAAGAAGATCTATGAAGCTGAGTCCCAGTAATATAATGTATATATGATATTGGGTGTTGATAAGGATAAAGAGGTTATAAATAGCATTGCACAAAACAACCCCTCTTTCAGACAGTTTTTCTTTATGCTAAGTTTTTTGAGAATTTGACATTTTAAAATATGGTTACAATATGCAGGAAGAAATTATTCACTGTGGGATGAAATGAATTGGCTTTAACAGCCAGAGCTATCTGGGCTGTGTGGGTCACATACATGATTAAGCTTTTGCTCCTTCAACTCTTCAAACTCAAGGCAGAGAAATTGTACAAAAGAAAGCTATCATAAAGAACATTAGAGTTCAATTTTTTAAGATGTTTAATTGAGGTTTAGAATGAGCTTTTCTATTTTACAAACATATTTTTTATTCTAATATCCGTATTTATCTCCAGCTAGTAGACTGAGAAGGTTATGCATCCTCAGATACTCAAACTACCTTCAAGGACAAATACTACACAGATGGCTGATTTTATAACAGTAAAGATAATGATAATGAATTTTGTCATTTTTTTACTATCATATTACATCTATCTTTTTAACAAAGTTTTCTGTAAAATTACCCCCAAATCAATCTATACATATCTCCACTTTTAAGCATATTGTATGTGGCTATCATTACTGTTGCAAATTTTTAGACCCACCCTTCTAAAGTTATAGAAATCTAAGTTTCAGTTTAATAAAATTGCAATAAAAAGCTATTCAAGTCCAAACCTTAAAAAAATTCGCATTTTTCTTAAAGTATTTTTCTTTCACTGTAAACACTATAAATAATATTTAACCATTAAAGTAGCTTAAGCTAAAGTATCTATTTACTTGAAATATATGCATGGTGTTTTATAAATTTAGGTATTGAATGGAGGTTACCCGTTCTCTTTAAAAAATGGTATTTAAAATGATTGGTTTGATTCTACTTATCAGTGCAATTGAAACTATTTTAAGTGCCTTCCTTTTATACGGCTTTGTGCAAAAATGTATATAATTTGGCCTCAAGAACAAGTAGAATACAAATAAATGATGTCCAGAGTATTAAGGAGATTGATGGGATGTCCTTCAAGGTTAGAGTGAGCACAGAAATAATTATAATCTACATATCCAGATTCCTAAGAAAGAATCAGAAAAACCACTACAAAATATGTATGCCTTATCTTTTTGTAAACCATTGGTCTAAATAATAAAGTAAGGTCATGCACTATAAAATATGGGCATTTTCAGTAACTGTGTGTGGATGACCATTGCTAAATCAATTATACTGTATTCTACATCCATCTTTGAGACAGCCAAATAGATGGCTGGGCTGTATTACAGCCTGCTAATTTCCAACCTAAAACTTCAACTGCAAAACTACAACTCTATCGTAGGTTTCCTATTTTGTCCTCTAAATTGTCTTCTGCGTTTTTCGTGGTTCCTTTATTATGTGTGTAGCTTAGGACTTCTTATATTGTCAGAGCCTAAGAAAGTTTGACTAAACAACTTCTTCACTAATTTGTGTATTTATCACTGCTCAGTTGTGCTGCTTTAAAACACCAGTTAGGTAACAGAAAGAATTCTTTGACTTTAAATATTGCTTCCTCCTACCTCAGCAAGATGTTCGCTGCCCCTAAGTGAATCATTTAGATTCAGCTATCTCCATTCAGTTACAAATTTGGTTACAAATAAACAAATGTAAAATAATTTGAGTTATGTAATTAAACACTAACCTTAGAAATTATGTTTCTGAGAAAGAATTGGCAGTAGTCATGAAAATGGCTATTCTAGGTGTGCTTATGAGTGTGTTCATTTGCACACACATTCACAACCCTACTAGGTGCTGAGCTGTGGGCTTCTCCTGCACTGTATTCTTCCTGGATTTTCACAACCACTCTACAGTATAGTGACTATCATTATCCTCAGTTTATAGGTAAGAAACTGAGGTGTGGAGAAGATAATTGTCCCAAGGTCTTCAGCTAGTTATTTACCTAGCTAGGAGTAAGTGTATCTGTTATGTGCCAAAGCCTGGGTTCAGCAGACTGGTAAGATGGCCTCTCCAGCAAAAAGCCACAGTGATATACTTTGTTAATTTCCTCTTCTATAAAAGATGAAAATTGAATTAGGTAAAGTCTAAGGGCCTATCCAAGTCCAATATATTATGATGATTATTCTTTTTAAAAGGAGTGAAATAAAATCATGCCTTTTCTGGGTCTCCCCTAGCCTTGTAACCTACATTCAGTGATTCATAGATTTGAAACCAGTGGAAAAGTCCCCATGTGACAGTTTATTCATCTATTCAATTTAGGAAGTAGTTCTTTTTTAAAAAAATCATACAAATAAAAGTTATTAAGGATTTAAATCATGTTATCATAAATCTGAATGATTTGACTTTTCTGAAACATAAACATTCTTAATTTTAATTAACAATTTTTATTTATGAGACCATATGTCCTTTAAAAGCAGATGTTATGACTAATTGAACTGTTTCTTCATACTTTTGAGAGAAATAGATGGCCAATGTTTGTTGAATAAAATTAATATGACAAGGTAATTCTTCTCCTTTTTAATTCTTTTTAGTTATACATGACAGTAGAATTCATTTTGAAATAATTATAAAAGCATGGAATGTATATTGTTCTAATTCAGTCCCTACTACCTCCCCTTTCCCTCCTCCCTTCCCTCTACTGATCTTTTTACCATTTACTTATTGTTGCTGTTTAAAATTAATTTCTTGTAGATATATGCAATTGTCAAGGTGATTCTTAAGCATTTGTTTACATAAAGGGCTGATTAAAAATAAATTTCTATCTTCTGGAATTTTAAATTAAAAATTTATCTACTGAAAGTAACATACTTCATTATATAAGCTATTTCTCATCATTTGTTTAAAGAATCACATTATTGAGAGTGATAAAAGGTCTATAAAAGTCTCTAACATTTTTTGGAACTCTTACGTAAGTATGCAACAACCTATTTCTTTATGCTTCTAAACTAGTCTCCACAAGACTAGATCCAGATTGGCAAGTCAAAGAAGGGGGACAAGGGAGAGCTGTAAATTTCTTAAGGATTAAGAAGGTCCTTGATGTAACTGGTTTGCAAAATGATCAGGATATGAGATTATAGGAAATTTTATTGATTGCATTTGGAGAGTGGAAACCCACTCTGGAGCAGTATTGAGAATAGGCATTTATCATGCAATTTTGTGTAGTTTGTGAGGGATGGACCTGAAAGGATGCTTCAAGATGTTGGTAAGTGTGCCACTTTCCTACAGTGCCACAGTTACTTAACAGCTGAATTAAGACAGGAAGACAGCAACAACTTTTTTCCCAGCTCAGTTATCTTCCCAATGCCCCAAACTCATATTATCTCCTTATTCACTAATATATTAAAAACAAACAAACAAAAAAACTAATGTGCACATACTATTCTAAGCACTTTGGTAGATGCTAGAGCTAAATGAGTGAACTACACAAACATGGCTTTTGTAGACATTGCAAACTTTTGGCTTTTTCTCTAGTAAAGGAGTAGCATTAATAATTTAGTTTGGGAAAACATTTGTTGATGATGAAAGAGATTTAGATAAAAATTAAGATTATTTCTATCTTTACTTAAAGTGTTGCTTTTTTAAATTAATGAGTATTTATAGAGCAAGTTCATTTTTTCTACCACTTTTTTTTTAAAAAATGATCAATTATATAAATATCACAGTAGAATTTTCTCTAAATGAAGTTTTGGGGGTAGAGAAGCATCTTAAACAAATGGACAAGGAATCAAAAGCAGCAATTTATAAATTCTCCCCCAAAATAGAAATCCTGAATTATAACAGTCAGGAATTAAGGATCGGTCTTCAAATGAAGATCATTTTCTTCATTACCAAATCTTGTAATTTTGTCAATAAGACTGTTTTTCTTTTCTTTAATTCTCAGTAATGCTATGAGCATTTTTTTACAAGTCCATTTAATTAGTGTTAGATAGATTTGTTTAAAAAAATTACCAATAATCTCAATATCTTGTGTTTATTTCTCTACCCAGATTGAATGCTTAGCCTCCTTCCCTTTTTATAATAAAAATATCTAATACATTTTGTCTCTTAAGAATGTTCAAGTGTTTTTTCCTAAATATGTTGAATTTCAAAATAGGGATAAAGGTAACTACAAAAACTAAAATGGTAAAGTATGAAAAAAAACCCTGCTGAACTATGAAATTTGTGATCCTGATAGTGTTCCTTCCTGAGAAAGGAGTTTGAGGGCCAGAATAAGCTCAAAGTCACACCACTTGCCCTTGGCTTTATGTACCATAATGTATTTCTAGGTGGTAGAAACTACTTTCTTACAATGCAGTGGATTGAAGTACAAAAATAAGATGTTAGTTTTCAGATTTTTAATATTAATTGTGCTTTATATAATAATTATTTAATAGACAAAGCATAAATAGGCAAAAATGTGTGGCATGTTTTATTAGAATTTTGACATTTAAAAAATTCTGGATACTTTTTGCACTTAGGATATATGATTTTTAAAACAAAATGTTAACCTATGACATCTTCTGTCATTATAGTTGTTTTGGCAAATTTATTTATTGGATGATTGAAAGATGCTTTGTTCATTGATTGGTCTTTGTAGTTTTCTTATATAAACAAATCAGGAGATGTATTAATCTTTTGGGGTTCTTTTTCTTCCATTTGGTTTCTTGTTATATTTCTAGGGATTTCTTCTTTCTGTAGTCTCCGCTGTCTGAATTAACCCTGATTATAGGAACCCTCATGACAGGGAAAATATATGACAAACATGAAAGTACTCAAAGCAAGGCAGAAATAATTGAAGGTGTACATAAGGAATAAAATCAAAAGGAATTAAGCTTATTGTTAGCTCAGACAACTGAAGGATGAAAGTAGATTAGAAATATTAAGTGGTACTTAGTAATGGTTTTTCATGATGAACCAATCTACAGAAAAACTGAAAATAAATCATTGCTAGAGTAAATGACGTCAGGTATCAAGATGCATCCTGGACTTCAGAGGAATTAGAATGTCTTTAACCTGTAAATTCCGCTAAATATCACCTTAAGTGAGAATATATTGAAATAAATGAGGGCAGAAAATAAGTAACCAACAACCAGAGAGAGAGAGAGCCCATAAACAAAAGTAACAAGTAGATTTCAGTAGAATTTATAGTTGATGGGGCAATATTAATGCATCAAAATCACAGTGTGTGGGGAAGCTGAGAACCCCCAATGGACACATGCATCAATGTAACCTGCACTGAGACAGTTAAGCACTCTCTTTAACTATCAGGGTTTGCACATATTCTATCAGATAACCTGATTATTGACTGGCCTACATTTTTAGTATCCGATGCCTTATTTTACACTCATGGCTGAAAATCATCATTTTTATGTGTGTCCTGATTGGTTATGTATATATACATTTTCCATCTTAATGAATGTCTAGTTTATCCTTATTCATCCTTCAGTCATCTGCTCCTGGGTTACCAAGCTGGAATGCAGTAATAGTGTGCGCAGCTGCCACAATTCATAGAGGTGGATTAGGCAGGTGGTTGCTGAACAATGACCCATCAAAGACTACATACTCTGTAGAAAGAGGGGAGACAGGTATCAGGTTTCTCATGGGAGGGGAGATATACACTGAACGGTAGTAATTGCAGTGAATTCAGTTTAATGTCTCAATAACAGTCACTCATACCTGTACAGTCTCCTCCCCTGTCTAATAACTCAACCAGCAGTTAAACAGCTGTGAAGCCCTGTCTCCCTGATTTTCCCCTGTGCTCCAACAGCAATAGTAGCAACAGCAGCAGCAGCCAGAGATAGGCAGGGCTGTTGCTTGCAGCCGCGCAGATTGCCTCCTCCTCACCGCAGGCGCGCACGCACACACACACACACACACACACACACACACAGGCACGCACACTGAACAGACTTCCAATATCAAGGCGTCTTTGATAAAAATCAAGGGATGAAAAGAGATGAAAGAAGAGCGTTAGTCATGGACAACAGGTATTTCCAATCTGGTAAATTCAGTGTTCTTGATGCTTATTGGCATGGATAATAAAATAATCTTTTGCCATACCTAGCCTGAGTGGGAGAGGAGGTCCGTGGTGGAGGAGGGTGAAGTGGGAGGAGTGAGATGTGGGGAAGAGGGACGCCAAAATTGACTTTCAAGCTCCGGAAACCTACGTCTTTCATGTCTTTCAACCTCCGCTGTTTTTGAGTTGCAAATGATCAGGGACTGGTGGACTGCAGGCAGCCGGTGCTGTTGCCTGGAAGTAGATTTCCATCTTTTCCGACACTAGTTTGAAGGGGCAGTGTGTTCTGGAAGCGGGTGGCAGTAGGGAGGAGGATGCTGTGAGCAGAGTTCTTTAGCTCCACTCCTCAGGGAAAGCCAAGCTGTGGGAGAGCCTTCTTACTGAGCGGACGGCATGTGAATTGGAAAGGATCCTGAGAGCTGGCGGGTCCCAGTTCCTCTCCGGAAAAGCAGTCGCTCTCCCTTTCGGAGATGCGCCTAACCTTCGCCTGCATCACACTGCAGTAAGTTAAACTGGACAAGGTTGGCAATTTGAGTGGCTTCTGAGTATGGAGTGCGGGGGAAGGGAAGCTGAAAAGAAATGGAGAGGAAAGTTAGAAAAACATAGCTTTGAATTTTCCCATGCCATGTGCAATCATTCGGTTTGTCTCCCTGACTCCTGTCCTAGTTACGCTGTGGTCGTGTTACTCAGTTATTTGCACTGCTGATTGCTAGTTAGGTCTGCAGAAAGTGCCCTGTTTGTTGTGATTTTAAGCAACAAAGCTGGTAGATGTGTTCTAGATTTAATTCCAAAGTGGTCTGCTGAAAGTTACTGATGAGATGGCAGCTTGCCTTAAAAAAATAAATCAGCAAAGGGGCTGGTTTAGAATTCCAAATGCTCTAGTTAATTGTTGTAAGTTTCACTCCTGATTTATTTCCTAAACATAAAACAAGCAGACAAAACAAAAATGTCTTTGATTTACCTTATTAAATTAAGAAAGAAAAAGAAATGTGAACTCAGCCTCTGGGTTACTGCTAGGCAACAACCTAGGGGGCACTGGTAATATGATCACATTCAAATATTCTTTAGTGGGTGGCATGCAGAGAGTTTCCCCAGTTTCTTATTGCTGCAGTAATCTCCACTTGTTCAGCAGTATCTTCCTTGTGATTTCACAGTGGTGATTTTTACATAGATGGCTCTATACTTAGAAACTAAGCAGCATTGTGTTCACTGGCAGAAAATGAAGCCTTAAAAAAACTTTTAAAAAACAACTTAAACTCAAATTGCAGATAACCAACTCTTTTAAAAATAGGTCAGTAAGGGCCAGCCCATTGTAAAGCAAATGCCCAAATAAGCATGAATGCAGGCAGAACACTAAAGGTCTTTTTTCTAAAAGAGAAACTAGGAATTATTAATCTAAAAATGTTGAAGTGTCTAGCCAGGCCCTCTCATAGATTATAATTTTATAATGGTGAAAAGAAAAACAAAATGAAAAAGAAAAAGAAAAGAAAATGAGTCCCTCAAGTGAAAGCATATGGTACACAAAAAAGTTATATTTAATTGGAGGATCATTGGAGAAATTTCTGTATTACTACATCTTTCTCCAAGAAAGATTAATGTAAATTAGAAAGTACCGAAAACAGAATTCAGGATTTTAAACTGGATGTTCCTATAAAGTAGCATAAACTCTATAGGTTAAGGTGGTTGCAAACTTTTGAAATAACTCTTGTGAAATACATAATAATTCTGAAAACCTCTGCCATGAGAAAAGAGGAAATTAAGGCCTACTCTTATCCTATTATTTAAATTTTAAATTGTATTATACTTTCTTTAATCCACCTAATCTTCATTAGTTTGCTAAAAATAAAATATGTCCAGGATGTAATTTAAATTGTTTAGTCTAATTAGCTGCTCATCCTGTCGATCTCTAGATACAAAGCTTTACTTAGTACTTTTGGCATTGTATTGTTTTAGTATCCATTCCACACATGAAATTTCTCTCTGCATAAACATGTGACTTTCTGAATCACTGAGTAAAATATAATCCAGAGGATGTATTTGTTATGTATTTATGTATTTGTATTATGATAATGCATACATGAGGGCGATTAAAAAGCTTAGGCAGCAATAAATTAGATCTAGGTAAAGAAGAATATAGGTTGAAGGAGTTTTCAAGCAGTTCCATGTACTCTTTTAGATGAATACTTGGACTTCAGGTAGCAATCTAAAGAGAAGGAATATCAGGTGGAAGACATTGATAACAACTTGTGAAAATGTCTTTAAAGACAGAAACTTAGGTAGTTGGAGTTGAAGTATAGTAATACCCTTGATTCACACTTTTCTGGTCCTACTGATAAGCAAAATTTGTATTATGTTGTTAAGAAAATTGTTACGTTTTTGAAAGAAAGCAATTATTTTAAGGTTTAAACCATTGGTGAGGTTTATTGGGACAGTGTTTGAACTAGTTTCCTTGTACACTACTGAAAGAAGAAAGAGTTGTAGCCAAGCAAGTCAGACATAGATAGTTGCTTGTCCCTAAATCTAATCTGTCTGCTAATAATAATGAGTATGATATATATATATATATAGGCTTGATATGACATTTTAAGATTATTCTTTCCTGGATGCTTCTTCTGGCTGACTCAGGATCAGAGCTGTATTTATGTATGCAAGATAGTGTTGCAGAATTCTCTTAAGAGTAATACCTCTAGCCTATGAGCACCTGCCCAGAGGAAGCTTCAGGCAAAGCTGAGAATGAACCTCTTCCTAGAGCCCCTATTCCATCTACAGCATTCTCTCTCTTATAAAACACCAACATACAATAACCTCAAGTAAGAGCCCATGTACTTGTTGACCCTGGGTATCAACCGTGAAGTAGCTTCAATTCCTTCAGAGCTCTGCAGATTATTTCCATACATAATTTGCTCATTGCACAATGACTGATAATGATAATTTCTGTAAGTATAGTCAATGCAGTACTAGGTCAAACATTTTGAAAGTGTTGTTTCATTTATAGTATAACATCTACGGAAGGGAGATGGCATTCTCTCCCATTTGGAGGGAATTCAATGCTCCATAGAATAAAAGAATTGTTGAAAGCAACATATTTGGTAGATGATGGACTAGGATTAGCCCACAAATGTGACTAACTCCAATTTCTAGTCGTTTTTGTTGTTGTTGTTGTTTACCTGAAGTATTCAAATGGTACTCTGTTGATGATTAGGTGTGGTAAGTCTACCATTTTGTGGATGCAGTTGGTGGTGAGTGTTTGAGAAGTCACATCAGGTAGGGGAGATCTTTCTGCTCTGATGATACCAAAGATTGGAACCCCAAAACTGGAACCTAAATTAACCCCCGATCCAAACCTGGCATAGTCACGATCCAATTTCAGGTTCTGCTTTGGCTTTACAAACTGTGGAAATGAAGCTGGGGACAGTGCCAGGAAGATGCTGGAGTTCATTTGGGAGGAATGAAGTTGGAAGAGGGATAAAAGGAAAATAAAGGGATGACAGGGTAGGAGACACATAAAATGTGTCCAGATCCTTTGTTCTGAGGTACTCTAAAAAACTCCTTAGGCTGTGTGTGGGGGGTGGATATGTTTAAAGTCACAGATAAAACACAGACTTGAAACATCTCTTTAAATCATTGTAAGATCTGATTATAAAAATGAGGTTAGGCTTATCTCCAGATAATCTTTACACACTTTTAAGAGGGAAAAAAATGATTCAAAGAAAAGTGGGGTGAAAAAGGCCAGATGATGACTGTAGAGGTAAAACAGTACATGGAAATATCACTGATTGTTGCATAATCATTTCTTGAAAATTTGCCAAGAAGCAAAAGGCCATCTTCAACTACTGAGGAGCAAAACAGAATGTGAAGTGTTAGGTAAAATGTGAAGTGTTATGGAGCCTAACATGATTACTGCCACTTGTCTTCTTATCACAGAAGACAAACACTAACAAGGAATAAAATGAAAATGTTATAGGCATAGAGCCAAACAATATTTTAGGATTGGTCTTTCTCAGCATTCTAAATTTAAACAGCTGAAATTCTTTTTTAAGGACTTTCTGAGTCAACAATTTGAAATGATGGATTTGCCTTTTAATAGGGAGTTTGTATTGCCTTGTAAATTTGAAACACAGTGTCCTTGACTGGGTTATTTTTGATTGGCAACATGCCAATCACTAAAGATGCAAGGAACATAAAAACTGTTACCTTCAAATCAGAAAGTAAATGAGCGTGCTCCACAAGCTGAGTTGATGCTACTGAGCTGTTGTCAAATATGTATGTGGTGATGGAGCTTTGCAAATATGTTCACGTTCTTGGCCCTGATTCATTCCCTTGTCATTTGTGACATTTCACGTTGGGGTTGGGAATGCAATTCTGAGGGATGATTTTTAAAAGTAGTATTGAAAATGGCCTTCATCTTTTCACAGTTTAAAAATCATGGTACCAACTTTTGTTGAATGTTTACTATATGCCAACTACCTTTATAAGCATCTTGTACATTTAATCTTGACATTACCCTTATTTGATAATCCTAATTGTTTTTTCCTTCCCATTTTATAAGGGCAAACTGAGGAACAGCAGGGTTAAGTGATTTTCCACAGTTAGAAACTTGTAGATATACAGTGGGGGCTTGAATCCAGACAGTTTGGCTCTAGAAACCAGATTTTTAAACAAAAGGCTGAAAGTCCACTATGTCATTGGTTTATTATAATCCTCTATGGTTCATACTATCTTGTACCTCCTTTGTTTATGTTTATATTTGTCCCTCTGGAATTTACAGTTTTGTTTTGTTTTGTTTTGGTACTGAGGATTGAACCTGGGACTTTCTACCACTGAAATACTACATCCCTTGTCCTTTCCATTTTTCATTCTGAGAAAGGATCTCACTAAGTTGTCCAGGCTGCCCTCGAACTTGCCATCCTCCTGCCTAGGCTTACAAAGTAACTGGGATTACAGGCTAGAATATTGTGTCCAGCTGGAATTTACTTCTTGATTCCCCAAATCCTCTGGCCTCACACCATACTCACGTGTGTCATTTTGTAATGTAACTTCAGCCCTTAAGCTTTTAGTCTAGAGTCATGACCCACTGGGGATTTTATTTGGATTTTACTGCTGATCTGAGATTCTACCAAAATTTGTGCTTTCCTTTGTTGAATATGCCACAGACTTGAAATGGTCTTGTTTCCACACTGAAGAGGGGAACCAAGACTTATTTTTTTAGAACTTTAGTGTTTAGCATAGTGTCTAACATGCCATTGAAGCTCAATAAATACTTCTCTTAATAAACTGACCTCGGGACTCTAACTCAATTCCCTAAAGGACTAGGGAGACCTACGTGCAAAATATTTCACCTTTACCTTCCAAAAAGACTAGAGAATTGCCTTTTAAACACAAGGTGTAAATTTTGAGCCAGACAGTATATTTTAATACACAAAACTCCTGGTTGGTATCTAAAATTACTCAAAATGCATTTACTTCCCTGTGTGGTTTGAATTGAGTATCCCTTACCCAACATGCATGGGACAAGAAGTGTTTCAGATTTTTTGCAGGAATATTTGCATATACATAATAGGATACCTTGGGGTGGGACCCACGTCTGAAAATGAAATTCATTTGTTTCATATATAGTTATACAAATAGCCTGAAGGTAACTTTATACAATATTTTTAGTGTGCCTGTTTTTCAACTCACCTGTTGCATGAGATCAGGTATGAAATTTTCTACTTGTAGCATCATGGCTACACTCAAAAAGTTTCTGATTTGAGAGCACTTGAGATTAGGAATACTCAACTGGTATTAAGTATTTAAAATATAGGGGATGATATTTTTGGAAAATGAAATGACATTTATTTCCAAATCATAAGGTAGAATTTTTATTGATCCCTAATTTCTGATATCAAGTTATTTTTGTATGTTTTAGAGGATAAAAATAAATATTAGAATAAATGAGTCCGTCATCAAAGGTGTCCTGCCCTTATAGGACAATAGTGTGAAAGTTGTGAAACTGTGTTTTTTAAAATTGTTTTTTGAACTCTTATTTCCTTTGAGGAAAAATACCTTTTGAAATTTTAATTCAGTGGTAGCTAACAAATAGTGAATCCTATCTGCAAACAGACCTTCCATACTTCAGTACCACTACAGAGACTGAAGTCAAGGTTGGTAGTAGGAAATCATTCCCAACTTCCCTCCCCCAAAGAAGTATTTTCAGTTTATATGATTACTTGAACCCTAGTTTTATAAATTTCTTTTAATAAATATTTAAATGTTATGTAACTAGACTATTATTTTTCAGATATAATAGTTTTTAAAAAGCGATGTCTTAGGCAAAATCATTCTATTTTGTTATTCTTCCTAATCCACATGAATTATCAAATAAGAATTATAATAAGGGGAAGGACAGATGGGAAGAGAAGTATGGTAGCTATTTAAAATGTCTGGTCTTTGGAGTTACATCAACAGAGTAATCTTAGAATGATGTTTTCCCAGTGAGGCAGTTGGACCTTGCTTTACATTTTCTTTTTTTAAAAAAATTCCAGGTTTTGATCATGATGAGATAAAGCTGTGAATAATGGTGTGAAGAAATTCACTGTACAAATAATTTCTCAATATGCAAAAAAAGCCAGAATTTTGCCATTCTAGTCTTAGGTACAATGATATAGGGGTTAAAATCTAAATGTAAAAACAACCCTTATATTAGTTTCATATTGGTAAAAATATTTAATGTGACTCAACATTTATTAAATATTATTTAAACTTTTTATAAGGAGATTTATTAATTACTATTTGGGCCAAAAAATTTTATTGAATTACAAAGTCAAAAATAAAGATAACTGTTAACATAGATAAATTAAATATACATGTACACTTCCTGAGTAGTGGCTGATGCACAATTAATCTTCAGAAATTCTAGTTCCCTTTCCTTTTTGTAAATAAAAAAAAAAAAACTATACTGAGAGGTCTTTCATTTCAATTTCTCTGACATTCATCAAATGTAGTCATACTTACCTATTTGATATATAAGATGACTTTCTATTTTGTTTTATATCGACTACTCTGCTATTTGTACCTAAGCACACTGCAAAAACATGACCTCTTCTGTGAGGAAAATTACTATTACCTAGATTGATTCCTTTTGAGTTATATGAACTGGAAAGGAGGAAGAAATAGAGGTGCTGTGAGAAAGCATTATAGGATTCTTGACCTGAAAACAGAACTTCAAACAGAAAAGATGAGATTGTAGTTTATTCAGCAAGTTGTTTTGCTGATACAGGGGTTATAAAAGTGTTTCTTCCCTGGCTTTTGACCAAGGAATTCCTTTGCTGGTTAATGAAAAAGAAGGAAAAAAAAAAGAAAAGTAGAGCTGGGGAATTCTTGCTTGTCATGCCTTTGCTTCTGTACATTTTGGAAACTGCAAGTAATAGCTACTGGGAAGTTTGATTCATACAAATGGAGATATGAAGGCCATCGCCTAAAGACAGAAGTACTGACACCATGACCCCGATCCTGTTTCATCCTTCAGCCACAGATGGGCTACTCTGTGAGGCACTGAGCCAGGATCTGTGAAGGAGGAGTAAGGATAACAGACAAGTGCCTATAGTACCTAAAGTTGCACTTCAGTGAAAGAGAAAGATGGAAGTAAAAACACCTAAACAGGGAAACAAGCACCTAATGTGCTGTCCTTGTATTGCTATGAGAGACAAAGAGCTGACACCAAGAACAGAAGAGTCTCGTGGCAGGGGAACAGACTGGTCTCAAGATTAACAGGGACCACTCGTGCCCTCCCCACCTCATCAGTTTTTTTTTTTCCTCTGTAGTTGACAGTGAGTATAAGGTGACAGGGAGTTCAAGGGGATTGTACACCTGAAGGAATCCTTAAGAGCAAGACAGATGAATTCATGGTGAATCAGAATTTCAGAATTATTGAGCAAAACACTTTCATTCAGTCAAAAACATGACTCCCACATTGCTTTTTTCTTTCCCTTTATATTATAGAATTATTCAGCTTCGCGTATCTTTTAAAGATTAGAAATATGCAAGTACTTAATGTTGCTTAGTAACTTCTCTTGCCTGTCATTTTGGGCTGCACATTATCGACTTGTAACTTCCCCACACTTGTCCCAAATTACTAGAATCAGGAAAGAGCCCGCAAGCTGATGAGTCACTTTGCTATCTTGTTGTTCTTAGTAAGAGTTCTGATCACCAGAATGGGTGCCTTGTTTTCACATAATGTCCTGTGCCACAGCATATGTTAGAACTTTCTATTTGGTAAATAAAGGTTCCCTGTCCCAAGTTAAAGAAAGCAGCGTAGTGTAAAAGCCATTCAGGAGGGGCTATTGTTTTGCTTAGCCTCAGATTTTGAGTGTGCCCTGTTCAAAGGACAATATATTCTGACAGTGAAGTGGTAAGGTCTTTGAGCTTCAAGTAGAAATTTTGTTTTGGACCTATCAATCCTTCTGGTATCCAACTTACCTGCATAACTACTTGGTGGTGCATTTGATGCTTAATTAACTATATTATCTTTATAAGAGCAATTAAAAAAGAATAGTTTGGGCTGGGGGTGTGGCTTAAGCAGTAGCGCGCTCGCCTGGCAGGCGCAGGGCTCTGGGTCCGATCCTCAGCACCACATAAAAATAAAATAAAGATGTTGTGTCCACCGAAAAAACTAAATAATAAATATTAAAATATTCTCTCTCTAACAGAAAAAGAATAGCTTGAAAGTGATTGTAATATTGCTATTTTTATGATTAAGTAAATGTACCTTAATTGTTTATATTAATGATTCTGTAAAAATAAGAAACAATGTGTTAGACTTGATGTATTTGTCAATACTGTAGCAGTGCTACACTGATCAATTTTTTTTTTTTCTGCACTAAGAAGCATCAAAGCTTCTTGAAGGAATTTGCACCTGTATTATACAGTGAATATCCTAGACCAAAGAATGTACTATAACCTCTGCTTCTTTAGCATTTGTTTGATGATACTAATGAGGGAAAATCCAAACTATGTTACATGGTAAAGAAAACCTGTTTGAAGAATAATACCATAGGTATTAAGAGAAAGAAAATCAGAAAAGAGAGGGAAATCTTTCCCTATTTAACCATTAATTTTTTAATTTGCGTAGTCCAGATGCAAGCATGTGCTGGCCATGGATGGAGAACAAACTTCCCTGACCTTATTTAATCACAGAATCCTTCCTTCTGGGAGCATCTATTAATATGCCTTTGGAAAACCCAGAGTACAATTTAGGAAATAGTGGTCTATTAGCATTTGATTATTAATTTAAAAATTTGAATACCTACCATGCATTAGACAGTAGGTTCTGGGAAGCGAATTATGAATAAAACCTGACTCTGACACTAAGGAGCTCCTAACTGTGTAGTTGACGTTGGAGGAAGACATGTAGATGTAGAAATTAAAATACCATGGCTATATGTAGCGGCAGAAGTAGGCACATGTTGCTATAGGAGATGAGGAGAGGAAGAGACTAAGGAATTAATCAGATAATTTAGAATCTGAGTTGAGTCTTGAGGGAAGACCAGAAATTCACTCAAAAGATGACAAAAGCACTTATAAAGATATATCTAGAGGTTATTATTTGTTTATTTTCCCATGAAAAACAGTATTCCTTTTGTTTATCCAAGCCAACTCTGGAGTGAACAGTTAGCTATGTGAGAAAGAGACAAGAACAAACTAGGAAAGAGATGTACAAGTTTGGTCATATGGATGGGCATTGAATCCTTAGGAATAGATAAGAATCCCTGAGAAAATACTGCTAGAGTGAAAAAGAAGATACTTTTAGGGGGAAAAAAAAAGATGCATCCTAATATTTTTAGAATATTTTGGTGAAGACAAGCTTGTAAAGAGTGCAAATGGATTGTCATAGAGAATGGAAAGTACAACAGTGATCTGTGGCATTCTGAAGACCCATGCTTTCTCTGGGTCTTCAGAATGCCACAGATCATGCTGTACTTTCCACAGATCATGCTGTGAGAATGACAAAGTATTGGTTCCTGCCAAGAGGTGAAGTGAAATGGGCCTGGAAAATATCAATTGCCTTTGAACACAAGGAGATCATTGATGATCTTAACTAAAGACACATTGCTAAAGTTGGGGGGGGGGTGTGAAACTAAGAAGAAAATGTGTGAAGTGTGTAGGAGTTCAGGAAAGAGAGACAGTGACTCATTCAAAAGTTGTATCTATAAAGGTTTAAAGAAAGAACTGTTTTCTGGAGAAGAATAGGGGTTTGAAGAAGCTTTCACTTTTCTGAGATGGGATATAATATATATATATATATATATATATATATATATATATATATATATATTATAATATTATATCTATGAGAAGTGAAGAGTGATTTTAAAAATGTAGAGGAGAAAAGGGGTGTTTGATAGATACATAAGAATGTAGGACTGATAAGATCTAAGACAGAGGATATAGGTTCACTTTGACCAGGAGGGGTACTACCTCTAGATAAAGAGGGGAGGAAGGACAGAAAGGAACAAACTGAAGAGGTGTGAAGATTTTACAGTGCTCAGTTGAGAATATTTCTGGAATTTAAATTTTCTTCCTTTGAACCAAGAGGAGAATGTTTTAAGTTTAAAAAGTTTATTTACCAGAGCCATATACTATGATCTGGGCAATATTGGGAAGAGGCTATTTGAGAAGATGATCTTTGATTTATGATAATAGCAATTTACCTCAAAATGTCATTCTATACGCAGCTGTTTGGGATGTGACATAGAAAACGTGAAAACATGAATAGAATTAATCAAAATTAGATTGTTTTATTTTGCTGATTTTATTAAAATACCACACCTACTTCTCAGTGTCATCTATGATCTTCCTTATTACTTCTTCAGATGTGGAAATCTGGATGGCAAAGTTCCATTATCTGTATCTCCTGTCATCATTAGGATTGGTTAAGTTACATAGATCAAGACGTCGGTTACCTCTGGCAGAAATCCCCCTCATCTCACCTGCATTGGCATTCCTATCTATTCCAGGTTAACCACTGCTCCATATGAATCTTGTTATTGCCTGGAATCATGAACTATAATGCAGTCATCACATGGCTCACTCTACCTCCCACAAACCTGGGGTACCTCGACAACCTGATTTTCTTCCAATGACTCTTTTCTCCCTTTTCTTACTATCCGGACAAGGCCTGTTATACAACTTAAATAACTGTCTTGTCTAAATCTTCATTTCTCTGTACTCATTTCCTTCCATTTCACATCCAGGAAAATCCTTATTCTTTCTCACTTGAGCAATGTGACTTTGGAGTTTTTGTAAAATTATTATTATCTACCACACTTCAACCTTACTTCCCATGATCCCCTAACTTCTCTGTGTCCCTTGCTTTTAGAAAAAACTTCAGGACATGGCCCCTCTTTATGTCTTCAAGAGTGTCAACTGCTGCTCTACTCTTTTCAACACTGTGCTCCGTGTGTCACTGTACTGCTCTGAGGATCCTCGCTGCCAGAGTGACTTCTTTACCTTACTTGCACTCACATTGTTGTTCATTTTTTCTGGTATCTAGAATAGCGCCTGGCACCAAACAGATACCTAAAAAGCACTGAATAAACAAGGGAACTATGACAATGCCCTTTGCTTGATTGGGGAGGATGAGCTGTCTCATGAAAAATCTCTCTGGGAAAACAATACATTTTTTTTTTTTGCCTCTAAGTCTTCTCTATTAAATAGGTAAATGGCCATCTCCTTCCTTCTCTGAAATACACCATACCTTCTCTTTTCCCATACATCATCATTATTTTTTTCTGCTTATAAGAAATTGCCTGTTATTTAGAATACCTTCTTGGTATGAAATAGTAGTGAATATATTTGCTCTTTATGGAGAAAATATTCAATCATATTATTCTGTTTTGAGAGAAGGAGATTATTTTTAATTTAACAAAGTTACAGTATTTAGAACTATATTTCGACAACGTTAGCAGGTTAAGGTAGACATAGGCATTTGTTTTATTTATGACATTTTGTGAACTGATTTATAAGTATTCAGACTGTGAACTGAATATAAAGGAGGTGAAGGATAGGGTTATTTTCAGAATTTGACGAGAACAAGCATGGAGACTTTGAGGAATCATAGGAAGTAAACAGAAGGCTAAGAGGTCACACATAGAAAGCATAGAAGATAAGAGTCTACTTTTCCTAGTGCTTTGTCACTTTCTTGGGGTCACATTTAAGTGATGATGTGCTGATAGTAACAAAAGAAAAGATTTTTCCCAGCCACATCAAATATTTTCTATACAAAGTGTAAAAAAATATTATAAAAGGTTTTATCATGATTTTCAGGTTTAACTCAGGAGCCGAAAATCACAATTTCAGGTTCTTAATTCTCGTCACCTTCCTTCTCTTCCTCCTTCTTTCCCCCCACAGAATCAAATTGCTTAGAGAAATAAATAAAGGGTTTTTTTAGAAGAAAAGGTTGATTTCTATCAAAGCTCATCTTCAAGTAGTGCACTCTTAGCAATTTACTAGTCTGTTTTGCAAGTGTGCAATTTCCATTCACCTTCAGCTTCAAAAATCATAGAATGAGGTTGTATCTAGGATAGCTTTTGAATTTATAATATTTCTTTTCTATGTAATTCTACCTAAGCATCATAAATAAGGTTAGCTGTGGCCAACCCCCTCCCCCCCCAAAAAAAAAGTATACTCAATTTCCTTGGCACACAATATAGTGTATGCCCTCATTAATTTTATTTTACATTTATGTGGTGCTGAGGATCGAACTCGGGGCCTTAAGCATGCTAAGTGAGCTCTCTACCACTGAGCCACAACCCCAGCCCAGTCCTCATTAATTTTATCTGAGATTTTTAAAATATGATTTTATGAAAAGTGAAAACCAGAATGAAAAGAGTCAGACTGGAAAATTCCATTAGATTTTATGACTAGGTAAATCCTGACAAACTGATTTATTTTTAATGCACATATGTTTAACTTTTTCTCTATTTCATTTGTTGTAGACATGACTGAAAGAAGTTAATGTATTTATGTATGATACTTATCCCACATCATACAGGAAAAATAAATGAAAATTAATTTTGAGTTTAAAGAAATAAGTTGATAGATTCAAATTGAAGATGATATTTATGTACTTTGGATAAAAGACTCCACTATTCCACTTTTTTTTTTTTTTAACAGTAGTAAGATTTTATGTCTTTATTTTATGCCCCTTTCAATTTATATTTTAGTTGCCAAGGTCTGGAATACAAACTATTAATTGATACCTTTGAAGACTTGTTTTTTCTTATACAATAAGTGCTGTTGACCTCCTACTACACACAGGATGCTTAGTCTCTGCTAGTGTGTTCGGCTGCTCCAGTTTCCTGAATTGAACTGTGAAATGAGCTTCCTCTCCCATCTCCTTTTAAGTGGGGTTTGTGATGGGTCATAGCCAGACCTATTGTACTGGAACTTCGGATGGTCTGAAGAAAGATAAGAAATGAAATACAGAAGTGTTTTTCTGTAGAGCAATTAAGTTCCCTAAAATGGTAGGGGCTGCCAGACACACTGAACCGTGGTCCTCATTCTTGCCAATGCTAGAACCTGAACCAACAGTTTTTGTTTTGACTAGTTTAGAATTGATGATAAAAAAAGGTCTTCACTGGAATGGCTCATAAATTCATTGTTGTGTTATATATAATATAATACTTCCTGGCTGCTATAATTCCATGGTATTTCTGTTTATTCATGTTAAACCAGAAAGGTAAAAGTTATATAATCTTTAATTAATGTTTAAAAAAATTATTAATCCTAAAAAACTTGGCTAGTCCAGGATACTTCATGATTTTAATACTTAAAAAAGAGGGTGCAAACAATACATTGCATGCAAACTTAATTTATAACAATACTCTGTCTTCAAACTATTAAGCTCTATGAGTGTTCTCCTTACACAGAGCTGAAGATGAAGGAGGATAACCAAGGGAAATTGTGAAGAATCAACAAGCATTCTCTTTAGATTGCTCATTTGTTAATTTACATTCCAGTTTCAATTCATCTTTATGTCTACCAAAGTCTATTTCTCTTATACTAACAAACACACACACAGTTGTGTTTGCATAAATATATAAATCCAAATTTATATTATATATAAATTATTCCCTGCATAGCTGGGATTACAGGTATACATGAACAAGCCCACCTACCATTTCTACATTGACTGTTTTACAAAATGTTATGTAATACATTCTAAACAATGATCTACCCTTGCAATTTCCAGATGTATGACTCCTGCTCACAGAATGATGATGAAGAGGGCTGGTCTTTTGAACACTTAAGGTGTCCCCTCCCTATTCACTATCTTAAGTAGAGGTCAGGAGAATACTGGTATAATGGTGCAAGAATTTTTAACCCTTTATGGAATTAAAATTATCTATGTGTTAGGAATAATGTTTACTATATCAGGTTGCTCTTGGGGCCTCTCTGTGCCTCCCACTAATTGCTTAGTCAGTTTTAATCTGCTATCAGTATATATTTAATTTGGCCCAAAAATGTATTAATAATTTCCTGATTATCAAATGCATTTGCCTATTATCAATTCTTGTCATCCTTGTATTTGACATGTTTGACAGCTTCACTCATTTCTGAAATTTTATCTTCCATTGTTATTAGTTATGTCTGTACTACACTAATATTATTTTATTCATTCCAGCAGTTAGGAAGCATTTAAAACTAACCACCATTTGACAATCACTTGAAAAACAATACTAATCAAACTTACAAAAACTGACTGCCCCAGTGAGATTACAGTTCAATAAGAGTGATTGATGTTAGCTATTTATTATCTAATATTTTGTAAATTAGATAATTTACAAACTATATTTTGAGCATCGACTTAATGCTAGGTTTTGTTCTAGGCATTGGAAATGCTGTACTAAAATGGTACAATCAAAACTTAGATTTTCTTGGAAAAGATGGAGATTGGAAGTAAAGATTAAATATGAAATATAATTTTATATGTAAGACAAAATATTGAGGGTAGAGGAAAGAGGGATGGAGAGTGGGTACTATTTTAAATAATGTGCTATATTAGATTTATTTTGAAAATGTGTTCTATCCCTCTACAAACAACCTACATATGAAATTCCTCTAAGATACTTGAGAGGTGATGTTAATGGGCAGTTTGACATGTGAGACTTAAGGAGATTTGTTGGAGATAAAATATATGGAAACTGTGTAAACCTGGAAGCTGGAAAGACAACATAAAGGTTGAGTTTCCATGGAGAAGAATGTCCAGTGCTAAGTCTTGAATGTAAATCAACTTTTCATGATAGAACAGTGGTAGAGAAATCTACCAAGGGAACTGGGTTAGATTATTTTATAGCAATGAAGGAAATGGGGAATGCCAACAGATGCCACTAACCAAGTGTTCAAGAAGGAAGTGCTGCAGAAAAGTCTTAGTTGCAACTAAGAGGACCAGCTGGTTGACTTTGCTTTGACTCTAGGGCTTTGAAAGAATGGTCTTTTCTGATTCTGAAAAGGGACTGTCTTCTATCTCAGAGTGGTATAGCAAAAGCTGGCTGAAGCTAATTAAAGTGTGAATTGTTGGTGTTGAAATGGAGAAAAACAATCTAATGATCACATGAATAAATTGGAGTTTATACCTTAGGGTTCTAAATCTAGTGTCCAGAGGGTTTAAGAGGCTTTTTGAAGTAATTATGAACTGAGTTCTGAATAATGTATCTTCTCTTTACTATGTATCTATAGCATGGATACATAATAAAGAGAAGATAGAGAAGCATGTAAAAAGTCTAGTGCATGGTAAATTTGAGAGCTAAAAGAAGTCCATTCTGGCTGGTCTAGACATAATATGAGATTAAACAGGATCCAGGAGGCACAGGCCATTTTGTCTTTAACCTTAGAGCACTGTCAATAATTGAGGATTTAAAGGACATGGGAGATATGGACAATATAATGTAGTTTGAAGAGATTACACTAGCTGCTGTGTCCAAGATGAATTGCAGGTCAGGCAGATGGAAGGAAGTAGCCAGTCAGCAAGCCATGGAAGCAATAAAGGTGAGTGATTATTTTAGCCTGAATCATAATAGTAATGGTAGAAATGATGAAAAATATATTTTTAAAGTCAGATTTACTAAATGCAATTTGATGAGGCTTGTAGCAGTCTGAATATAAGCATATGGAGAAATGAGGTAGAGAAATCAAGAACAAACTTTAGACTTCAGGCATAAGCAGCAGGGCAGCCAGGACCTTGCAGCAATTAGAAGAGAATTAGAGCAGGATTCCTTTAGTCTGCTGATATTTTTGTCAAACTTCTGAATTCAATTTAAACATGTTGAATTTTAGGGACGTTGAACCATTGCCATAAGCCTGCCAGACTCAAGAACATATCCCACTGACAACTTAAGAATAGTATCCTCAGACTCAATGGCACATGCCTTTAATCCCAGCAGCTCAGGAGGCTGAGGCAGAAGAATTTTGAGTTCAAAGCCAGCCTCAGCAATGGTGAAGTGCTAAGCAACTCATTGAGACCCTGACTCTAAATAAAATATCAAATAGGGCTGAGGTGGTTGAGTGCCCCTGAGTTCAATCCCTAGTACCTGCAACTCCCCCCCCCCCCCC
>NW_025999905.1:7346957-7359010 GCF_001458135.2 Marmota marmota marmota | reverse complement strand
CCCCCCCCAAAAAAAAAGAATAGTATCAAAACTCGATTTATTGTCACCACTCCAAATTCTCCTTCTACACTCAGATCTCAGTCATCTTAGAATATTCTCACTCCCTAGAATCCTCCTAGCTTCCATGTCAGCTGGCTCAACTTCCCTCACCTGATGTTTGCTGTTTGGCCTTCTCTTACACTGACTCCTTCTTTTCCATTTCTGCTGATTTTAGGTATTTTCAAGCTCTTAAATTTCACCCACTGTATTCTTCACCTGCACTTTCTTAATTTCTGGTCTCTCTATTTTCAGTCAATTCTTTGTTTGATCCTTTGTTCTAGTCTGTCAATTTCCCTATGGAAGATTCCGATTTCCCCATGTCCTTGCTCAAAATATTTTTTCTTTCGTTCTAAAATTTCCTTCTTTCCTGCAGATTCACATTGGTCTGGCATTCAGACAAATAACAAAAGGCATCTGCAAAAGTCCTCTTAGCTTGTCACAGTTGTTAACACAGTGATTAAAAACAACCTGGTTTAAATTCTGCATTTAATATTCACTAGCTGTGGGACATTGGTTATTTCATCATAAATTCTGTTTTATTAATGGGATTATAAATAGCAACTCATGTACAGGCTATTTCATGGTATAAGTCCAGGAAATTCACTTACCAGCGTCCATGGCACAAAGATCAAATGAATGAATACAATTTCTGTATTTTGTTGTCCACCCACTATGCTCCATCTCTCTATATAGGCACGTGTAAGCACCTTATTGAACATGCCTTTTATTTTCCCTATTTGTGTAGTTTTATGTGCCTTGCATTTTTCTGCCTAGAATGTTTTCTCCTTACAGTTTTGGTAGAACCTCCTTACAACATCATCTTCCTTTCTAAATTTTTTCCTTGTAGTTGGGTGTGATGGCACATGCCCATAATCTGCCATTTGGGAGGCTGAAGCAGGAGGATCGCAAGTATGAGGCCAGCTTCAGCAACTTGGTGAGATCTTATTAAAAACAAAACAAAACAAAACAAAACCAAGGATGTAGCACAGTGGTAAAGCGCTGCTAGTTTCCATCCCCAGTACCAAAAATGAGGGGGTGGTAAGAATGTGACTCAGCGGTAGACCAAGCTATACCCAGGTTCAATTCCCAGTATCCTACAATTAACAAACAAACTCTTCTTTTCCGGAAACAGCTCCATTCTCACTCTTTCCAGGAAACATCCAGTTCTCTCACAATCTTTCTCCATCCCCAACTCCAGGTTCTGTTGTTCCCCATTTTTATGTGTTTTGACATATCGTATTAGCCGTGTGTATATGTTATAGCTTGTTATCTCTATAGTACATGATGATCCTTGACTTAACTTATTTGTGTAGAATTCATAGTTACTGAAATATCTGTGAATGAATGACTGTAATAGAAGTAGGCAATCCCATCTGGTACCTTTAGATATTCTCCTATTTCCTTCAGAACACACACAGATTTTGGCTCCAATCTCCATCAAGGAACATCAAGTTACCTGGCTCAGGTATTTTTTCCTCAAGATAGGAGCTTTCAGGTCAGTAGTTGTCTAAAAGAATCAGGGCGAATACATTTTTCTGTGTTCCCAGGAACTCTAAATGAATTGTAACTAAGTTCTTCTGGCAATAATGTCCCTGATTTTTTGTATAAGTCCTTAGTTGTTGTTGTTGTTGCTGTTGTTGTTTTGTTCTGACCCCTATTTGTTTTACATAATTTAAAGGAAGCAGTTTTAGGACAGGTGGTAGAACATAGCTTTATACTGTTTCACTCAGAGATATCCAATAATTGGCCTCTTTTAAAATGGCATAGAAAAGAACAGAATATCTTTTCTGTTTCCTGCCTAATTTTCTCTGGACTGATCAATGGCCTTAGGAGCATGAGGGGCCATATTTTTAGGATGTTCCAAAAGCATAAATCAGGATAAGATTCTCATTTTATTCATGACTATACTTGGTGGTAATTTACAGAGCCTAAGATGAGAGTTTATTTTTCCCCTCTGAAGTCTTCAGGGATGTTTTTGTCAGGATTTGGAAAATGTGCTCTAGGAGCAGAGTGATAAATTGAGTGCTGCCTCAGAAAAAGTCAGGCTGTCAGGGAACATATTTATCTCCTTTCAGGAAGCAGAGCAGGATAAGTACAGATCTTTTAAAAAGCTATGTGAAAACTTTCTAAGGTAAGGGAGAAGGTCAATCTGACATGGCTTTCTATTTATTTATAACTTATGGAATGTCCAGGCATAAAGAATAAACTGAAGTCCCCGGTCATTCAAAGATGAGCTTTTTTCCTGTTGTAGTGCAGTACTGAGGATAAATGGACAACTAAATGGTTCTTAATGGGATTTATGGTTTGGATGTGTCATGTTCAGAAAGTAGAGGTTATGGGGCTTCCGATTTGGGTAAAAGATACACAGAAGCATCCCCAATGAAACAACTATTTATTGGAAAAGAGCAAAGTTAGATAAAGACAAGAAGGGGAGCATTCATGATTACTACTGGGCACTTCACTCCAGCAAACTTATTATATTTTCTTTTTCTCAGAGAAGCATGTTTTTATGCTCTCAAAAAATAATGTTTAACTTTTCAACTCTTCTTAAAACTGCAGTCATTATCTCTCACCCAACTCTCAGATAGCCACAGCCCATGTTTCATATAGAAATATCAGCAAGGAATTGAAATATTAAATTCAGTACAGTCTACTAATCTGTAAATCAACCCTTCCCAACCCTCTTCTTTCTTCTGCTATTTTGAGAGGGAGCTCTTGTTCTCCAGAGGAATAAAATTGGTTACTATACATTCTGGCTGTCAAATATCACCCTTTTTGTGGATTACCCCCATCAATTATTCACTTTCATTCTTTCTTGCTCATCCTGGTTCCTCTCCAGACTGCTAAACACATGCATATTCAGCTATTTCAGTTTTTGCCTTCAAAATGCACTTCTCTATTAATCATTCTATTTGAGATTATCAAAATCTCTTGCTTGGGAAATGGCCATACTAGTAAAAGCATTATAAAGATTTAATGCAATTCCTATTAAAATCCCAATGACGTTCTTCATGGAACTAGAAAAAGCAATCATGAAATTCATTTGGAAAAATGACATGAGACTGAGAATAGCCAAGGCAATCCTTAGCAAGAAGAGTGAAGCAGGAGGCATCACAATACCAGACTTTAAACTATACTACAGAGCTATAGTAACAAAAATGACATTATATTGCCACCAAAACAGACATGTAGACAAATGGTACAGAATAGAAGACACAGAGACAAACCCCCATAAATACAGTTATCTCATACTAGACAAAGATGCCAAAAATATTAATTGGAGGAAAGATAGCCTCTTCAATAAATGATGCTGCAAAAACTGGAAATCCCTATGCAGCAAAATGAAACTAAACCCCTATTGCTCACCCTTCACAAAAATCAACTCAAAGTGGACATCAAGGACTTAGGCACTAGAACAGAGACCATGTGCCTAATAGAAGAAAAAGTGGCCCAAACCACCACCATGTCAGCTTAGGAACCAACTTCCTTAACAAGACTCCTAAAGCACAAGAAGTCAAATCAATAATAAAAAATGGGATGGATTCAAATTAAAAACTTCTTCTCAGCAAAGGAAACAATAATGTGAGAGACCCTACAGAATGGGAGAAAATCTTTACCATATAGAGATTGAGCATTAATCTCCAGGATATATAAAGAACTCAAAAAACTTAACACCAGAAAAACAAATGACCTAATCAATAAATGGGTTAAGGAACTGAAAAGACACTTCTCAGAAGTGAAATAAAACCAATCAACAAATATATGAAAAAGTGTTCAACATCTCTAGCAATTAGAGAAACACAAATCAAAACAATCAAGAATACAAGCAACAATAAATGTTGACGAGGATGTGGGGGAAAGGTACTCTCATACATTGCTGGAGGTACTACAGATTGGTGCAGCCAATATGGAAAGCAATATGGAGATTCCTTGGAAAACTGGGAATGGAACCACCATTTGACCCATCAATCCCACTCCTTGGTTTATATCCAAAGGACTTACTTAAAAATCAACATACTTTAGTAACACAGTCACATCAATTTGTTTATAGCAGCTCAACTCACAATAGCTAAACTATGGAACCCACCTATGTGCCCTTCAGCAGATGAATGATAAAGAAAATGTGTGTGTGTGTGTATATATAATATTTACATATGTATATATATTATATATATATAATGGAATATTAGTCAGCTTTAAATAAAAATGAAATTATGGCATTTGCCAGTAAATGGATGGAACTGGAGAATATCATGCTATGTGAAGTAAGCCAAAACCAAAGAACCAAAGGCTGAATGTTTTCTCTGATATGGGATGCTAATTTATAAAAAAAAATGGGGACAGGGCTAGTGAAGATAGAGCTACCTTGGATTTGATAGAGGAGAGAATAGGAAGGGGAGGAGGCATGGGTAGAAAGGGTAATAATGTCTGATTCATTCTACTATGCTATCTGAATATATGATTATATCACTGGTGTGATTCTACATCATGTACAACCAGAAGAATGAGAAGTTATGTATGATGTTTCAAAATGCATTCTACTGTCAAGTAGAATGAATTGGAACAAATTAAAAAATCTCTTGCTTGGGAAACAGTGATTTGAATTTAAAGAAAAAAATATGACTTTCATAAAATGCAAAATAAAGTTTTTATTCAATTAGTGAAGGAACTAATATGTCAGTAATGAATCAAAGGAGAATTGGGAAGTGTGAGATTCATAGACTTGGTTGGCTAAAGAATTGGAGAAATGAATTTCCCAAAAGATATGAGTGGTTCATGTTATTACAAGGCAGTAAGTTCCAACTTTTAGATTAGGCTATAGAAACCATTTGCTTTTTTTTTTTTATTATTTGTACTGGGGATTGAACCCAGCACCTCACACATGCTAGCAAATACTTTGCTACTGAGTTATACTCCCAGCCAAATTGCTAAGGATGGTCTTAAACTTCTAGTCCTATTGCCTCAGCCTCCTGAGTAGCTGGGATTATAAATGTTTGTGACTGTGCCTAACCCAAGAAGGTCCTTTTGACAGTTTTATTATATAAAATTTTAAAATACTTTCATGGAAAAGTTATTTAAATAAACATGAAAAGCTAATGATCTGTTGAGAGAAAATACTTTTATAATATACTAGGCAAAGGCTTAATTTCTCTAGTGTTCAAGGATGACCTGGAAAATGAGAGCCATAGAACTATTTCTGTGTGATAAAAGCAATTAATCTGTAGAAGTAATTCTGATGGCCAAGCATGTAAAGAGGTGGTCAATCTCAAAAGTTGTCATAAAAATAAACCAATCAACACAACAACGCAAACAATATTGTAAAAACAAAATTTATCCATAAGATTGGTAAAATGTAAAACCTTTTGATCACCTCTAACATTAGCAAGAATGCAAGGAAGTATCTTGCTTATCAACTGCAAGCCACTCTGTAAACTGCTGTGAAATATTTGGAAACTATTTTATCGTAACTTATTAATATTAAAATTTTCTATATTTTGAGGCTAAAAAATTCCATCATTATTTGCTCATTCATTCAATAAAATAAAGATGCTAAAATAGACATGCAAGGAATTTTTATTGGCATATTATTATGAGGGTAGTAACAAGAGCAAATAAAATCAGTGGGGATATTGTAGAACTAATAGCAAAACATGTTTCCCTACATGTGATGTGTAAATAGATTTATACACAAAGCTTTACTGGTGATTAGAGTTATAAGCTTGGTATGAGGTTCCTAGAAACATTGTTAGGGATTTTTTTTTCAACAAAATGTGAATTTAAACTAATTTCATATATAATTTTAAATTATGTAATACTATGTCTCTATTCCCATATTCAACATCTTTTAAGGGGCTTTTTGTACTACTAGGATGCAATCCAAACTTTTACCCCCACCTTGTGTGAGGGGGATTTGCTTACTCTTGAAACTTGACAATACCTACTTGTAGGTTATTTGAAACAATGTGACTTTTTCTTACTGTAGAGTTTGCAAACTCACTACCCACTCCTGCCTGAAGCCAGTCTTCCACACTTTAGTTTTTAAGTATTGCATCCCTAAAATCACTACTAATCAAAATCTTCAATAGGAATTATTCCAGTAATGAATCCTTATAAGGATTCCAAGGAATATAATTTTAAAAATAGAAATACCAGACTAGCAGATAACAAAGCTGAGAATTGCTAAGTAATGGGAAAATTTTCAAAATGCTTTGAGTGATAAACTAAAGAAATATTCATTAAATGTAATTTCTAAAACTGGAGCCTTCTTATGAGAGGAAACAAGGATCAGACCTACAATTGACAATTATTACTTTGAATGGCTTCTGTATTATTCCATTTACAAATAATTTCAATTTGTCCCACAGATGACATATGTAATATATTCTTTCAGCATACAGATAATTTATCATGAAGAAAAGGAATATCCTGCTTGATTTTTCTTCCTAGGTATAGGAGCTGTGGATAAAGACATATTTGTCAAATAAAAGAATGGGGGTTTACAAGTCTGTTCTTAACATATGTATTTACCATCATAGGAAGACCTTTTGGGTTTTGTTCATTTAAGATATTAAAACTTGGTCACTAGAATTTATTTAATACATAAATATTTATGCGGGATGCAATATGTTTATAAGAATCTGATAAGATGAAGTATGAAAAATTTAAAAAAATGATTTTACATTTAGGAAGCAAACTGAAGTGCTAGAAACACTCTCTATTTAATATACATTTGACCATAGGCATTTACTAAGTATAAAACATAAATTTACCAAACGAAATTGTCTTTTTAGATACATTTGGCTAGCTAACATACTAAACAGGATGTCCTATAACTTGAGTCACAAGTATTTTGAAATATATTAATATAGATTACTTTTATTTGTCATTATTTGAAAAACCTACATTACTGTGGGCTGTAAAATATTGTTTTGATACACATTACTTTTGGCTAAAATAAATATACCTAGAATACCAGACATTTTGTTATGTCTGGTAACATGAGGCCATTAGTATTTAATGTATTATTATTTTAAAAAAGTATGGACTTTGAGTACTATAATCTAATCATTTGAAGAAGTGAGCATTTATTTTGGTAGTTGTGTTTCAATAGAGGGTGATGGATTTTGATACAAAGTTAAATGGCTTCAGGATCTTATGACCTATAGCCCATTAGCTAAAGCAAATATAAGATTCATAGTGAATTCAATGGGAGGAAAGCAAAATTAGTTTTTAAGATGTTTTAATATATCACATGATATAAATAATATCTATCTCTTTGAATTTTTTATACCCAATAAAATCATAGTTTATGAAGACTCTTTACCTACTTAAGAAATGTGGTAAATGTTAGTTTTGTTGTTGCTGAAAATCTTTTCAAAACTCCAATGAAGGAATAACTGAAGAAAAGAATGTTAAAAAGCAATTAGTAGAAACTTTTACTCCTCATTATCATTGATGAAAACAGATGAATTTTAAAAAGTGAAAGTGGAAACCATTAACATGTGAGTTATTATTATTATTTCTTGTTAACTGGGTTTATGTGCATGGGTCATACATAAAGAAATATATATATATATATATATATATATTTAGTTGTAGTTGGACACAATATACCTTTATTTTATTTTACTTATGTTTTATGTGGTGCTGAGGATTGAACTCAGTGTCTTGCATGTGCTGAGCCACAACCCCAACCCAGACATAAAGAATTTTTATTGACAAACTCTGTATATCTGTCTTATTGATAAAATATTATTGGCTTTTTTCTGATATTGAGCCATCTCAAAGTTTCCGTAAATTAATTGGAGTGAAGTACCAATACAGATTTTGATTATAAATGTGAATTTTTTTTTAGAACACACACCTATGTAGACACTGGAGATACTAAACAACAAAAAATCATAATCAGTCCTTGAAAGCAAGAAGTTTGATTTAATTTTTGTTTCATAAAGTATTTTTTCCTATGACAAGTCAGCATATTTTTAAAAACGTCAAGATACTGTTATTTGTTCAAACGTGAATGATAATTATTTAATTATCTCTCAGGAAATGTTTAAAATTTGAAGTAAGTTTGGTAAATAAACATCTATTAAGCATTGCCACAATGAGAACATGCCAAAAACATTTACATGTAAGTTATAAACCACAGACAAGTAGCCCAGCAAAGTCTGTATACAGGGGTGATGGAAACATACCACCCGAGCAATTGCCTTAAACAGAATTTTTCTAAAGAATATTTGAATAGAAATAAAACAAAAAAGGGCAAATTTCAGCAAGAATTCTGTAGGGTAAAAAACATGTCAATTCTTTGGGATTGGAAAGAGTAACAATACTTAAACAAAACATAGTTACAAAACTTGCCTACTATCCCAGCATTATTACACAAGAAAAGAGCATATAAATGCTCTTAATTTCTCACAAAAAAATTCTCCAAAAGTACAAATTATCTTTCCAGCACTAAACACTGTTCTTAGCATGTAGAATGCAAAAGATATAGGAATCATAGACTTTGACAAATTTTTATTTTCTGAAAACAAAATTCAGTGGATGTTAATAGCATTCAACATAAGTGATTTGAAATGCAGGTTAGTTTTTAATTTATGATTTGATTCAAATGAATATAAATATTACCATTGAAATATATGACATTTTTGCTGGTTACAGTACAAAATATGTCCGGCTAGTTAGTTGAAACAACTAGAACTCCATGTCATTCAGTGAAAAAATGACTGGGCGCCGTGGCACTTGCCTGTTACCAGTAGCTTGGGAGACTGAGGCAGAGAGACCAGGAGTTCAAAGCCAGTCTCAGCAACGGCGAGGTGCTAAGCAACTCAGTGAGACCCTGTCTCTAAATAAAATGCAAAATAGGGCTAGGAATGTGGCTCAGTGCTTAAGTTCCATGGAGTTCAAAATCAGCTATAAAATATTATAAAGTCCAGGAAGGCAATTAGGTTGTATTGAGGTGAATCTGATAAAACTTATAAATACAGCAAAGCAAAACTGATACCAAGTTAACACTGCTACTAAATAAGCATCAAAACCTAAGAATAAAATGAAGAAAAACACACGAGAAAAGTTGCTTGAGTTCTAACTTCAATATTTTTAGTAGACAGGGCAAAAATGTATATGTGATAATATAAAGATCTCACTATTTACTTAACAGTGTATTAGAAGAGAGGATTTTCTTCATAGTCTAATTTGGTCACTGAAATGAGTGTACATTCCCCTTTCCTCCACTTAAAAAACAAAAAAAAAGAAAAGAAAAGAAAAAGAAAGAAACCGAACATACTTGGCAAGCACTTAAAAATAAATGCATATAAATTTAATAGTTTCATTTTTTTAATTTTACCAATAAATGATTGAAAGGTTAAAGGTAAAATCATGAGATATTATACTGAATTATAGCTGACAAAATATTTGTATTTCTAGATAGCTTTGCAAATTGGTATATTTAAAATATATAATGTACAATTATCCAAGTTGCTTAAATAAAAATTTCATGATGACTTCTATAAAATGAATTATTGAAGTTTTCAGATTTTTATACTATAGTTAAGTATAATAAGCAGAATTTCCCTGTTGAAATAAGGGAAATACCATTGGCTATCAATAAGGACATTAGATATTAATATCCTAAGCCTAGTTTTTCATTTTTAATATAGGACATAACTTTTTTGAATATTCAGTTACTCATATGGTTCCTAGCTTACAAGGACTTGATCTAAGACTATTCCAAAGAGAAATGTTGAATTTATAAAGATGAATTTTGAGGCTTTAAACATTGTTAATTTTCAAATACAAATATCAATATCCAAACATCTGCCTTTTTTTTAATAGTGGTAGACAGTAGCACGCTAGACAAAACTATCATAGAAGTATTTGTCACATGTGACCTGTGGTCAGTTAGCTGATTAATACGATACTTTTCTTGTGTGATTCTTAACACCACAGCACAGTATTATCTCAGTGGATTATCTGGAGTGACAGCTAAAAAATGGGTTCATTTCTGTTAGTGTTTGCTCTTTATATACTATTATGTTCTGCCTATTCCAAGTCGACTTTTCATCTATTAAATTAATTCTTTAGCTGCCCTAATAGGAGTGCTATGAGGGTAACACTTTTCTGTTTTTCACCTTTAGTTTACTGTATTCAGATATTTGTTTTTAGGTTAAATGAATATAAATAGAGATTAAATGCAAATTTGAGTAAAATAGGCTCTGGATGGCAAATAACTATAGAGAAATGAAACATTTTATTTGCGGCTTGTAGAGACAGCTTCATTCCTTCATAAACATCTCCCTTAATATGATGCTGATCAAATTGTTCTTATAGCATCTTATGTTTTATATGCTTTCTATGGCTTTCAAAGTAATTCATCAACTCCATCCCATATACTTAATGACACATTCAACTTCTTTCTAAGAAGATAGGTATCATTTTCTAACAAAGAAGAAAAAATTCCTTACTGTATAAAGATTCTTACAAATTTTTAAAAATAACTACATGTTGAATTCTTTGTTGTTGTTTTTTCACCTTAGTGAAAAATAATTGGAGGGGAAGGGAAAATATTGCAAAACTATTTTTTCAACCTGCTTGTATTAGAAAAACAACTTGAAAATTTATATGCAGGGGACAGTCATATAATACTTTATAATGAGTCTAATAATCTATGTGGGGACACTGATTTTGGATAATGCCTTGAAGCTCATGGTATAGTAAATTTTGTGTACTTGTTAATTTTCTTTACTTGTTGAATGAAAAAAGATTATTTCAAATAAATTCAATGTTTTGCAGCAATATCTCCTTGCTTCTTTCATTGGTTTTTCCATATAGAGGAAATACATGAACTATCGAATTGTGTGTATATATCTTAATTTATATGAAACTATATATATATTTAATTATATATAATTTATAGGTAGAACTATATACTATATTAGAAAGTAGTACAACAGTTTTCCCTCACTACAATCCCATAGTGAGATTTTTTTATAGAGGGGAAAGTTGAGATTTTTTTATAGATTATGTGCTTGACAATATAAATGAAAAGCATTAAGCTATCAACTGACTTGTTTCCACAAAAAGTTACATTATGGTAAATGTATGTCTACTTAAATGATCAATGAGTTCACTTGTGGCATAATAAATCCTGGTTAAACAGAAATGAATGTAGAAACCTAAAAGACTGGGGCAGAGCAGAAGATCTCAAATGCTGATTTTCTGTACCTTTACAAAACAAATTTCTGGAGGTAAATTTGTGCTTGTATGTGTAGAACTTTACTGTGGGATAATTGAGTATATCTCTTCTTTGTCTTCAACTAGAGAAATTCATCCTCTGTTTCATACACTAGGTATACTAGCCAAATTTTATTCAAAAAAAGATTGTTGTTACTAGAAATATTTTAAAATCACTGCTGTTTCACTCTCCGTTGAGTAGCTATTTTTTTCATATTTTAATAGAAAACACTAAAGAAAAGTTTTCTTAATTTATTTAGTTATATACAACATGAGGATAAACCCTGACTTATCACAGGGGCATGGAACACAACCAGCTCCAATTTAGTCCTCCCTAGCACTTTGCCCCCAAACTGTTACCCACTACTCTACACCCTGCACTCCATGGGTCTCTCTTCAATCCACTTACAGTTTACCTTTTTTTTTTTTTTTTTAAAAAAAAGGAAAGTAATAGTCTCAAAGACCTGGGCTATGGGAGGTGACTTACAACAGAACATACATCTAGGAAGAGTCTTTGGTTACCAAAACTTTTGCCTGAGCTTTGGAATCACAGTACTATTTTGGGGAAGACTTTAAATCTAGGTCTCCAGTTGGACTTCCTCAGAGCCATGTTCAAGTTTATAAAATACCAAGTAGGGCTTCCTTCATATAGATTGCATCTCTTTTGCATAATCCTTTGCATATTGTCTCTCTGAGTATAAGTCTGCCTTGAATTCAGCAAACGTTTGTTTGTTAAGTACCCACCCACCATGTGTGAGATTCTGTGCTTGGCCCTAGTG
>NW_025999905.1:7332565-7346441 GCF_001458135.2 Marmota marmota marmota | reverse complement strand
GCCATTTTGATGATGTTAGTTCTTCCTATCCATGAACAGGGTATATTTTTCCATCTTCTAAGGTCTTCTTCTATTTCTCTCTTTAGGGTTCTGTAGTTTTCATTATATAAATCTTTCACCTCTTTTGTTAGGTTGATTCCCAAGTATTTTATTTTTTTGAGGATATTGTGAATGGGGTGGTTGTCCTCATTTCCATTTTAGAAGATTTGTCACTGATATACAGGAATGCCTTTGATTTGTGTGTGTTGATTTTATATCCTGCCACTTTGCTGAATTCATTTATTAGCTCTAATAGTCTCTTTGTAGACCCTTTGGGTTTGTTAGATATAGTATCATATCATCCACAAATAGTGATAATTTAAGTTCTTCTTTTCCTATTTTTATGCCTTTAATTTCTTTTGTCTGTCTAATTGCTCTGGCTAGTATTTCGAGAAGTAATTGAATAGAAGTGGTGAGAGAGGGCATCCCTGTCTTGTTCCAGGTTTTAGAGGGAATGCCTTCAGTTTTTCTCCATTCAGGATGATGCTAGCCTGAGGCTTAGCATATATAGCTTTTACAGTGTTGAGGTAAGTTCCTGTTATCCCTAGTTTTTCTAGTATTTTGAACATAAAGGGATGCTGTACTTTGTTGAATGCTTTTTCTGCATCTATCGAGATGATCATGTGGTTCTTATCTTTAAGTCTATTGATGTGGTGAATAACATTTATTGATTTCCGTATATTGAACCAGCCTTGCATCCCAGGGATGAATCCTACTTGATCATGGTGCACAATTTTTTTGATATGCTTTTGTATTCGATTCTCCAGGATTTTATTGAGAATTTTTGCATCTAAGTTCATTAGAGATATTGGTCTGTAGTTTTCTTTCTTTGAAATATCTTTGTCTGGTTTCGGCATCAGGGTGATGTTGGCCTCATGGAATGAATTTGGAAGAGCTCCTTCTTTTTCTATTTCCTGAAATAACTTGAAAAGTATTGGTATTAATTCTTCTTTGAAGGTTTTATAAAACTCCACAGTATATCCATCCAGTCCAGGGCTTTTCTTGGTTGGTAGTCTTTTGATGGCTTCTTCTAATTCCTCCTTTGTTATTGGTCTGTTTAAATTGTGTGTATCTTCCTGACTCAATCTGGGCAAATCATATGACTTAAGAAATTTATCGATATCTTCACTATCTTCTATTTTATTGGAATATAGGGTTTCAAAATAATTCCTAATTATCTTCTGTATTTCTGTAGTGTTCATTGTGATATTGCCTTTTTCATCCCGTATGTTAGTAATTTGAATTTTCTCTCTTCTTCTCTTCGTTAGCATAGCTAAGGGTCTGTTGATCTTATTTATTTTTTCAAAGAACCAACTTTTAGTTTTATCAGTTTTTTCAATGTTTTTTTTTGGTTTTGATTTCGTTGATTTCCGCTCTGATTTTAATTATTTCTTGCCTTCTACTACCTTTGCTGTTGTTTTGCTCTTCCTCTTCTAGGGTTTTGAGATGAAGTGTGAGTTCATTTATTTTTATTTTTTTTTCTTTTTTGGAGGAATGAACTCCAGGCAATGAATTTCCCTCTTAAAACTGCTTTCATTGTGTCCCATAGATTCCAATATGTTGTGTCTGTGTTTTCATTTATCTCTAAGAATTTTTTGATTTCCTCCTTTATGTCTTCTAAAATTTTTTTAAAAATCTCATATGCTTGGACAACTATTATTTGTTATAATCAACTTTTTCTGCCTGATTTATTTTTATCATTGTGATCAGAGTATGAGGATATTAATCCATTTCATACTAATATGTGGTCTGTTATGGTACAATTGATCAAGCTATTACTATGATTAAAGACAAAATGTGAAAATGCCTATTTTTCTTTTATCCTTGAACAAGTAAAGGTGGGCTAAATTGCACATATTAATGGATGACTGCAGAGGTGTAATAGAAAAGGGTAGTGACTAATTGAACTTCCGTGGCAGAATGTTTTTCCCCAACAAAAAGTTTCTGGATATAGATAATTATTCCTATGAAGCTTAACTGATACTTTGGAAAATTCTTTTTCTCAACCAGGATGCTTTTATTATCTTTTATGGTGTTTTGAATTTCCCATTACTTGCATCTAATTCTATATGATTCTACTTTTTGGTTACTTTTTAAAACTTACATATTAAAGCCAAGTGATTAAATTTCAATTCTTTCATATTGGCTTCCAAAATGTTACCTAAAATTGTAAATATTTTAAAAAGCAGGTATCCTAAAAAGCAGGGATCCAGGAGTGCACTATTCATATCTCAGAACAAGGGAATTTAAAGGCCACAATTCTGAAACTATCTAATGTCAGTGAAAGGAGAAGTGTTCAGTTTCTGAATTTTTGCAGCAACTTGAGCTTTATAAACAGTTATGATGGTGATAATGCCATTGTGCTGTATCAACATTGACTAATAAAATGCATTGTTTATTCCACCAGCATTTACCTAGATCTTCCCTAAACCAAGACCTGAGCTAGTCATTGAGAGTACAGTTTTATGTAAGACGCACACTGTTTCACAGTTACTTTCTGTAAAGTTCATGATTCTAAAGCATGTGTTGAACAATAAGTTTCATCACATACTAAAAACATCACTCATCTCTTAGCATTTTTGCCTATGATGCTGTTTAGAGTGAGTTCTGAGTCTGTCTGTGGGCTGAACAGCAAAATCTTTTAATCAATTATTTGTGACTGACTGACTGGATGTTGAAAGGAAGTGTGCCTTGTGGTAGAAGGTAGGTTATATATTTGTTATCTCTGTTCCATCACTTTCTTATTCAAAAATAGTACTTCATGGGAGAAACTGATGTGCTTTGTAAGTGGCATATTTATGTAATGAACAATGTGAACAGATTGATATGACAGGTTCTTATTATTTTAAACTGCAGAGATGATTTATGATACTCAATTCTTCATTTTTACAAACTCATTTTTATTTTTAGATTTGGTGAATCACCATTTTGCCCTTTGCTTCACAAAGAACTTGGAGAGGTTTATCTTCTTGAGGATCACACTCTTGTCTTGGTGATAGCTTTATATGGGGCAAAGTGCCTTATCAGTCATAGAAGCTTTACCAATAACAACAAATTCAGAGCAATTGTTTCAAACTTCCAAAATTAAAAAAGTATGCAAAGTGTGTAAATATGAAAATTCACTTGGAGAATGTCTGTTTCATGATATCCATCTTTATACATCCACCTTCACATGTTTATACTGTATCTTAACGATTTTAAGATAAAATTTAGTAATATTAATTTTATACAATCTCAACAATGCTGGGCACTTGTTGCAGGCCTGTTAATGACATGAGAAGTGTGTGATCTTTGTTCCTAGAATGTTTTCCAGTGTTGTTCTATGCATATTTCCTAAGAAATAGTCCAAGTATGTCTCAGTTAAATTCTAGATGATATTGGGGTATACCAAACATCTAGGAATATAAACATCCAAAGCAGAGGAAATAAGAATTTCATAAACATTGATAAACTGTGTAGGACTGACCCTAAACTGACCCTCAATCACAGTAGAGTATATCATGATACCAAGACAGATTTTCTTAAGAAGGTTAGACTTTGTACCTTTAACCAAAATCTCCTTTTCTCTTTCCAGTCCTCAAACCTCAGCCTCTGATATGCATGAGAGGTGATAGGTATATTCATTAGCCTGATTCGGTCATTCCACAATGTATATATTTATAGAAATATTACAGTCCATAAATAAGTGCAATTATTGTATATTGATTAGAAGGTCAGACTTGTTGGTCTTTGTCAGAATTTCTGTAGTTAGAGAAATCGGAAAAGAATTTTTCACAGATGATGGGGAAAATACCCTGTTAGGTATTTTATAAAGAATTAACTCACTAATTTGTGTGTTTATTAATTTCATTTTACTTAATTATCAATAAGTGTTGTTTGAATACATTCCCTGCAGGTTTCAGGAAGCTACCAGTGGTACAAACATCAGAGCATAGAGGTCACCTCATTTGAGGTGGCCGTAAGGTACCTAGTGAAGATACCCAGTTAATGATTTTGAGGGCTTGGATGTCAGATGAGAAAGTGGGCTGGAGGCAAGTTTAGAAGGTTTTTTCACATAAGTGATCCCCAAATCCACAGGGAAAGCCATGGAGAGCTACAGGACACACCAGATACAATTCTGTGTCTCAGTATTCAGTGTTGGTAGAAGACCAACAGTGGTCAAGGAAATTTTTACAAAGTGTTGGATTATAAAACATTAAATTTGCCTTCCAAATCATAAACTAGATCTTATGGTATAGTATACGAATTAGTGAACAATCTCTTGTTGATATATTACCATCCCATGACCCATCAATACTGATTAGAGATCTGTAACTTTATATAACTGCAGAACAAAATTAATTTAAAAAACTGTATATATATAGAGGTATAATGTAAGTAGAATATGTATGGTAAATGCATGTTGGGTTTTCTTATTAATCACCTATTTTACATAATTCAATAAGAATTTTCAGATAAACCTTATTGAGTTACAGCTGATTACTTCTTTTCAAAGTAAAGTGCATAACTCTGTTATAAAGTTATTTATTTAAGAATGAACATTAATAACAATACCATGATACAGCATGAAAGTTTAAACGTTTTCCTACAAATGGAAAAAAATGTTCCTTACAGGAGAATTGTGTAATTAATTATAAAGTTGTAATAAAATATATTAATAAGAAAAGGAAATCTTTAAGCTTTTAAAATACACAAGGAATTATGAAACCAGTAAAACCTTAATTGTCTAATCCTATCAACTATGACAAGATCTCAAAGTGATGCCATTATAAAGTAAAAACCAATGTTAAATTCTTAATGGAGTTGTATTTTCTAAGAACTGCATAGGTTACTTTTAGTGTTACATTACTCACTGTGATTAAAAACAAGATTTTTTCTTTGTATATAATATTCCCTTTGGAAAGAGGCCAGTTCTAATCTCTGTAGACTTGGTTACTTTAGCAATTGTTATAGTAAGATAAAATTCTTCACGTTTAGTTATGAAGAAGTCTGTCAATATTTAGATTATAAGGACCGTCTTTCTAGATGTTACAGTTTGATAAAAATGTTCTATCTTTACCTCCAAGATAAACAATGGTGAGGGTTCCTTTTTCCAGATATCTTCATGGAACTGTTTTATGTCTTCATCTTCCCTGAGGAATTTGAAATTTGTATCCATGCAAGGAAGCAGGGAACTAACACTGAATAAGAGCCTAAACATACAGCAGAGACTGAGCTACAATATAAAACCTTTAACTTCACAGTCCTTGAAGATAGATGCTATTTTTCTATATTGTATTTACAAGCGAAAATTAACCCTATTTCATTTACAAAAGGGAGAATGGAAAATTAAAGAAGTTGGAGGGAGGAGAAATTGCTCATGAAAAGTAAAATGATGAGGAGGGGTTAAAGGGACAGGGTGAGAAGACATGGGGTTGAGGGGCAGTGCCAGTGTTACTCCAGGTAGGTTCTAGAGTGAGACTGTACAGAGAGGAGGGGAGACAGGCACACCTGGAGGCAGCTACAGATGGGACCAGTGACTAAGGGAGTAATTAAAGAGGTGTCTTTCTTTATAAAATATGTACAATAGCTGCCGCTTCCATATTTTACCACAAAACTTTCCCTAAATTTCACACTCTTGTCAATGAAAGATTGACCCTAGGAGAGTTTGTAGTTATATCAGAGCCAGAAGAAGAAGGTCCAGTTTTATGGAGATGTGTTTACTACATTCAAAAAGATTGGAATTCTATCTTGACTTCCTGATTCCAAATCTCCTTATTCTGTTACCAGATCATTTTGCACAGAATTTGAAATAGCTATAAGTCAATTGGTCAACACCTGAATAAAACTGCTGTATTTCTTGTTGATAGTATTTGGTGTTATGTTCACTGTGTATGACTGGATAGCTGATTTGTTTGGTTTGGCAGACATTTAAGTTGGAACTAGACATCTTAAAGATTTAATCCTAATTGTTCTGATATTTATCTTAAGGAACTTATTTCCTCAGCTATGCTAACATTATTTATAATGATGATTCTCAAAGAAGTAAACAATCCTAAGTTGGTTTTGTATTTTGTTAAAACAAAGGAGAAAATTTGATTCATTAGGGGTACTTATATACTTAATTACATCTATTTTTAATAATTTCCAAATATTTACAGCTTTATTGTTTTTCACAAATATGATTCAGCAAATGAGTTTGAAAAAAATAATGGTTCAATTTCAGCAAACACAAAGTTCATTTTCAAATTTAGCGAGTCATTTAACAAGTACCATTTTGGTAAAAGGAAATGCATTATTTCAAGAAGTATTGGCTTTGAATATTTTATATGCCATTGGAAATTATATCTTAAAGCACTTTGAAACAAAATATGACATTTCAGTAAAACAATTAACTAGAAAATACTGTTTGAAATACTACTTAATAAGTGCATATGAATATATTAAAAATAGGAATACTGTCTTTAGATAATTATATGTCCCATATAATAATCACCAGTGTCATAAAGATATAATCTAACTAAGCTTATGCATATTAATGTCCCAAAAGCACTAGCTTATACTTCTATGCTGTATACCAGGTTTGTCAGTCTTGGTACTATTAACATTTTGAGCCAGATAATCCTTTGTTGTGGGGTAGGAATGCACTTTGCTGGATATGTGAGAGCATCCCTAGCCTGTTTATAAGATACTGTGACTGACCCCACTTCTATCCTGCAGTAGTAAGAAAATTCTCCCTGGACATTGACAGATATCTCTTGGAAGGCAGAATTATCTCTACTTGAGATCTATGAAAATCATCACTTAACTCCATCTGAAATATATCATGCATTATTTTAAGACGTTAGATTTACTTTTATCATTCATAAGTACTATAAAATAATTTAGATATTATATTTTTGCTCACTTTAAAAAATTATTAGTATAAGTAAAAAAGTTAGTACTAGTACCTAATATTATCTATTCCTGTCACTCAAAAAGATTATTTACTATGAATAAATAAATAAAAGTTATTTCATTTGAGAAAATTCTTTAGAAGATTTAAAATAATGAGAAGTTGTGATATGTCATTAGGCTAAGAACATATATGTCTCTTACTAATTACCATCTCTTTAGCAATCTTTATACAGGGACCATACTTTTAAAAGTAGTGGAAAGAAAATAAATGCATCCTTGAGATTAAATTAAATCTGAGTTATGTTAAATACAGAGTTCTGTATGGTCTTTGTCATTTGTTTTTGTAGAATAGACTATGAGTTGATATATCTTGTTGATGGCTATCAAACTTATCCACAACTACTATCATTTTTACTATTCAGAATGAAGTTATTAGTTGTCAATTTTATTTCTCCATAGAATACTAAATGACAATGAGAATTATGCACTTTTCTCGGGGAGAGCCAAATATATTAAAATATAAACAAAAATGTAAGTGGTGCTGTTCTTCAAACTTCCTTGAAGCTATTTCAAATATATAAAACTATATCAGTTTTCTGACTGTTAGTACAATTTAGTTTCTGTATGAGAAATAAGATCTTGATAACAGGATATCAAAAGCTAATTGCTAAACATTTACTCAAATGAAAATTTTTTTTTTCATTATGTGCCCTGTGCCCATAAAAGGCCAAGACCTAATCATGAAATATAGGGCACTTCCCTATTCCTAACACTTTACTACCACATTACTTAAGATTACAACAGTTTTCTTTACCAGGTGCACCATGATTAGATGTCATAAAAATTCCAAGGCATATTAAAGGGCAAAAACAACAACTATCATCAATACTCCACCCCCACATTTGAGGATACAGAGCAGGCATCAAAATAAGACAGAGCAGGGATGTTAAAATCATCAGACCAAAAATGTAAACAATTATGAGTATTTGCCATTGACCGTAATGAATAAAAAAGATACTTCATGAGTAGATGAGCATATAAGCAGAGAGATAGAAATCCTAAGAAAGGACTCCCCCAAAAAAGTATTAAAGATCAAAAACACTATAATAAATTAAAGAGTGCTTTTTGTGAGGTTATTAGGAAACCAGACATGGCTAAGTAAAGAATCTCTTGCATGAGAAAAAAAATTATATATATAATCATCAATAGGAACTTTGAAAACTAAAAAACATAAGAACAAAGACTCAAAGAAACAAAGGGAGAAATCCTCAATTCTAGGGGTAATTACAAAAGGTGTAGCACGGGCATAATGGCATACCAGGAGCATAAAGAAAGAAGGGGATAAATAAATATTTGAAGCAATAATGACAAAATTTCTCAAATTAGTAGCACATATCAAACCATGGATCTAGCATTTCCTCACAGAAACCGTATATGTGCAATAAAGTGAATTATTTAACATGTTTACAGAAAAACCAAACAAACCCCAATTCTAAAATTCTGTATCCTGCAAATTTTCTTTCAAATGTGAAGAAATAAACTTTCTCAAATATTGAGGGAACTTGTTGCCAGTGGGCATGTCTTGCAAGAAATAGTAAAAAAAAAATTAATTTTCAGAGAGATGGGAAATTATGTAAGTCAGCATCTCTGGCTTACAGAAAGGAAGAACACCAAAGATAGAATAAGTTCATATAAAAACTTTTATTTTAATATCTCAATTTTTAAAAAGATAACAGTATATTAAAAATAAAAATGAATGTGTATAATCTTTTAAAATATATTTACTATAGATGTATATATACCTATATATTTAATACCAAGAGTGTTTTCTCATATATACATCTATTTATATAAGCTTATATATAAGCAGAATTAACAACAGCAATAATGCAAGTATATATAAGTAAAATGAATAGCAACAGTAATACAAATAAAGGGAGGTAGAAATTAGGATTATTTTGATACAAGGTATTCACTTGTGAATCAGTAAGTTAATTCATAGAAGGATTGGATTGATAATGGTGTATTTTTCATACTTTAGTGCAGAAACTAGGAAACATTAAAAAGTAAATATAACTGCTTTATGTGATAAAAAGGAGAAAAAAATGGAACCATATGCTCACTTACCCAGCAACTTGGGAAACTGAAACAGAAAGATCGTAAGTTCAAGTCCAGCCTTTTCAACTTGAGAAGACCTCGTCTCAAAAATAAAAAAATAGAAAAAAAAGAGCTGGGGATGTAGATAAACTTCCCTGGATTCTATCACCAGTATTAAAAAAATAAATAAGTAAAACCAGAAAATACAGAAAATGGGTGGAAATTATAAAAGCATACAAAGAAGAATTATAACAAATAATAACAGCAAAAGATAAATACTATATTATTAATCACTTTGAATATGATTGTTCTAAATATACCAATTAAAATACATGATTACCAGAGTTCATAAACGAAAATACAACTCAAGTATTTGTGGTCCATAAGAAACTCATTTTAAATATAAAAATACATAGTTAGCAAAGGCAAATAAATAGAAAAAATATATCATGTTAACAATAATTGGAAAGTAGTAGTAGCTATTAGTTTCAGACAGATTAGGCTTCATAATAAATTTATCAGAAGGATAAATAAGGGTATTATTTATTGATAATGAATCAACTCTCTAAGAGGATATAATTCTTAAAATAGGATTAGACTGTAGGACAAAATGAGCAGAACTAGAAGAAGAAATGGATGAATTCACTATCATCACTGGAGATGTCAAAACTCTTTCTGTCAGAGATAAATTCATCAGAGATTAAAAAAATCAGCATAGTTTAATTCAACATCAATCAACTGTATATAGTTTAAATATACAGACTACTTTATGCAGCAATAGCAGAACAAACTCTTCTAAAACACACATAGAATAAATCAATAAAGATCACATTCTGGCCCATAATATTCATCAAATTTAAATGAACAGAAATCATACAGTCTCTACTGTCAGACAACAATAGAATTAAACTAGAATTCAATAAGAGAAAGATAACTGGAACCTGGAAATTGTGGACATTAAATAGCACACTTCTAAAAAATGCATTAGTAAAAGAAAAAGACCTTGAGAAATTAAAATCTATTTTGAAATAAGTGAAAATAAAATTTATAAAAATATGTGAAGTAGTGAAACCAGTGCTTAGAGGAAAAAATGTATAGTACTGAATGCATTTATTAGAAAAGAAGAATGACCTAAAATCAGTAATCTGAATTTCCATTATAGAAAATTAAACAAAGAAGAGCAGGATACATCAAAAGTAAGCCAAATAAATAGTAAAAATTAAAGCAAAAATCAATGAAATATAAAACAGGCAATCAATATAGAAAATGTATAAAACCAAGTCAGTAAATTGATAAATTTCTAGCCAAACTAAGAATAAAATGACACAAAGTACTAATATATAAGAAAAGAGGAGACACTACTACAGACCTTGTGGACAGCAAACAAATACTATAATTCAATACTCACAAATTTCACAGCCTACACAATATGAACAAATTCCTTGAAAGATAAACTCAGAACCAATAGACAATATGAAGAGGCATATATTGATTAAATAAATTAGATCAATGCTTACTAATCTTCCAAAACAGAAAGCTGTATGCCCATGTGGATACACAGGTTAGTTTTATCTGATATTTAAAGAAGCACTGATACAAATTCTGTACCATCCATGGTTTCTCTATTTCAAAAAATAGAAGCTGAGGTAATTGGTATTATCCGAATAGCAATCCAGAAAATACTTTACAAGAATTAAGAAAACAATATACCAATTTATCTCATAATCACACTTTAAAAATTCTCAACAAAATATTAGCAAATTGAATCTAACAATTTATGAGAGGAATATAATCATATAGTTTAATTTGAATTGTGAGCAAATGGATTCATTCCAAGTATGCAAGTCTGTTCAATGTTTGAAAATCAAGGAAATATAATAGTAAAGTAAAATAGGTCTGAGAGTAAAAAGCATAGATTGAATCAATAATATCAGATATGAACCACATTTTTATTAAAATAATTTATCCTTAATCTTAACAAAAATCCATTGTTTTTCTAGAGTCCCATTAATGGAATTAACATTTACAGGGGTCATCTCTGATGCCTCCTTAGTTAGCCAAGAGATCATCAAATCTTTGTAATTTTACCACAGAATATCTCTAGCATTGGCATTTTCTATTATCTGCACTACAATAGCCTTGTGTCTTACCTTGGTGCATTTCTACTTGACACCATGCAAAGCATATTCACTGGTAGCTCTGCCTGCAGTCCTTTCTTAAATGCAAGCAGAATTCTGTCTTGAATAAGAATGACACAACAAAATTCTCCTTACATTTTAAAAATTGACAACCATCATCTAAAAAATAGCATCATAAGACTTCACCTTAGATTCTGGTTTCATTTTTTTTTCTATCAGTCATTCCTTTATCCATAGCCTCAATTCAGTCCTATCAAATAGCTTGTGACACCTCTGGCTATTACACATTTCTCTGTCTTTATATATTGTTTTTTCTCCTTAACTAATTCCTAGTACTCCTATAGGATTCTGCTGAAATACCTATATTCTGAGAAACATTCTAATACCCAGACTCAGTTTTTTGTTATACTTGAACATATCTCATAATTCTATTTGCATTTATCTCTGTATGTTAAGTACGTATACATGCAAACATTCCATTCCCACCTCAGACTGGTAAATCTCAACCCCAAGTAGTGTGCTTCATTTTCTTGTGTATCCCTAGGATGTGGTAACACGCTGGGCCTTTTGTAGATGCTACAGAAATGCTAATTGTATTTCTAGGGCTCTTATAGTCTATGAAAACAGTTCCACTCTGATTATATGAGTGTGTGTGTGTGTGTGTGTGTGTGTGTGTGTGTGTATGTTTCTCATTTTAACAGCAGCTGCTGCTGCTGCTTCTCCTCCTCTTCTTCCTCCTTATTCTCCTCCTCCTCCTCCTCCTCCTCATTCTTTTTGGTGAATATTTGATATATAGACTGTCTCATCTAAGTGAATTAAACAAGTGGGAGTGCCTACAGAAATGTATCTAATCTAAAACTATTATAAAATAAAAATGATATGTAATTATCTCTGAAATAAATGAGGTTGGTTTAAAAACCCTTTAGTAATTTTAATTTCACAGAGACAGCGTCTCACTTTTAAAATAGTAAAAGTATTAGTATTTTTTAAATTTAATATATTTTGCTCAAAACTCACTCTCACTCTGAAAAATAAGTTCATGAGGAGATAGATGTGTTATATTAGAATGATCTAATCTTTGTATAGTGTATTCATAGAGGGAAACATCACTTTGTACTCTTTAAATATACATAATTGTTAGCAATCAATTCAAGATAAATTTAAAACTTTACAACTGCTTTTTAGTTCATGTTATAACATTCTTTTTTATTCAGGCAAAACTATAAAATATATGTCTTTTTTTGGGAGGGTCTGTAGTGATTCTCCATTTTCTAGCATATTAAAATTATGTAGTTTAAAATTAAGTACAAAACTAAAATTTTTCAAATTTTATGTAACTTATTAGTTTTGTTTACCATAATTAAAATGTTTGCTAAAGAATTAAAATGATTGCTGAAGTTTCGTGAAATCCAAATGAGAGAAAATATTTACACCATGTAACAGACACAAATAAATACTACTTGGTATGAACTATAGCAAGAAAATTATTCAGAAAAATATAAAAATTCAGTTGAAAAATGGGTGTGATTTGAACATGCAATTCACACATATCCATGCACAAATTATGAATGTCTAGATATGTAAAGTTTCACAACATCATTTAAAACTGGAAGAAGTATAATATGAAATATTTTGGCATCTCTGAGCCATCAAGTAAAAATAAATTAAAATTAATACTATTAAAATAGTTCTAAATATGTAAGTTGGTCTCTCCACCCTAACCAAATGTTATTTCCCGATTGCTAGTACTAGTGCTCTTATTGTTACCTTTTATAGTATTGTAAAATCAATTATATTGAAAATTATTTTAAATAACCATTTCTGAGCAAAACAAATATATGAGAAGTAAATTTAATGTTTTTTTTTTCATGTTTCACAAATGAACCTTTATTTAACTTAGGCTTTCATTAATTTAAAATATATTTAAATTGTACCCTAGTATAAAAAGTAACATAAAACTTTGTATCTTATTGATAACAGGTCCAGTTATAGAACATGAAATGATATAAATAAATCTCCAATAAAGTTTATCATCCTTAAAAGCCCAAAATTACCATACAACTTTAGATTGGAGAACACCAGCTTGATAGGATCTTTTTTTATTTTTTTATTTTTATTTTTTAAATTTTTTATTGTTGGTTGTTCAAAACATTACATAGTTCTTGATATATCATATTTCACACTTTGATTCAAGTGGGTTATGAACTCCCATTTTTACCCCGTATACAAATTGCAGAATCACATCAGTTACACATCCATTGATTTACATATTGCCATACTAGTGTCTGTTGTATTCTGCTGCCTTTCCTATCCTCTACTATCCCCCCTCCGCTCCCCTCCCCTCTTCTCTCTCTACCCCCTCTACTGTCATTCATTTCTCCTCCTTGTATTATTTTCCCCTTTCCCCTCACTTCCTCTTGTATGAAATTTTGTATAACCCTGAGGATCTCCTTCCACTTCCATGCAATTTCCCTTCTCTCTCCCTTTCCCTCCCACCTCTCATCCCAGTTTAATGTTAATCTTCTTCTCATGCTCTTCATCCCTACTCTGTTCTTAGTTACACTCCTTATATCAAAGAAGACATTTGGCATTTGTTTTTTAGGGATTGGCTAGCTTCACTTAGCATAATCTGCTCTAATGCCATCCATTTCCCTGCAAATTCTATGATTTTGTCATTTTTTAATGCAGAGTAATACTCCATTGTGTATAAATGTCACATTTTTTTT
>NW_025999905.1:7306323-7325889 GCF_001458135.2 Marmota marmota marmota | reverse complement strand
TCCGCCTACCTTGCAGGCGCGGGGGGGGGGGGGGGGCGGCTCTACCCTTCCGCAGGCTGCTGGGCATGTTCTGTCTGTCAGTTGCAGGTCTGGCCTGTTCTGTTCGTGGTCACAGGTCCGCCTACCTTGCAGGCGCATGGGGCAGCTCTGCCCTTCCGCGGAATACTGGGCCTGTTCTGCCGGTGGGTCACAGTGTTACCGCTGTTGACCGGTGACAAGTCCTTGCTTCCCCGATGTTGAAGAATAACACCAGAGAGCACACCGAGGCAAGGTCAGAGTAGAAATTAGAAGTTTATTAAAGGACAGCAGAAAAGACTTCTCCTGGAGGAAGAAGGGGACCCAAGAGGTGGAATCCGTGGAAGGGATGTTGTCTCCCCTTTTTATAGTTCTTTCAGTGATGGAATGTAGGTGGGAAGGCCCCAGGGGTGGGACACAGGTGGGCCAAAGAAGTAATCTGGTCAGGAAGGACTTCTGAGTCAGCACCTTTTTGCTGGGGGCTGTTCATTAACATTTCTTTGAGGTGGACTTTGGCCTAGGGCCTTTTCGGGACTTCATTAACATTCCATGAGTTGTCCTGTGTTTTCCCTGAGTCATTCTCTGCATGGTCTCCATTTTAGATTTCACTCGATATTAGACCTGATTTACCTAACTACACTGACTACCTAACTTTAAATCTGGCTTCAACAGGTCCGCCTACCTTGCAGGGCGGGGAGGGGGAGGCTCTGCCCCTCAGCAGACCGCTGCGTCTGTTCTGCTGGTGGTCCCAGTTCCGCCTACCTTGCAGGCGTGGTTGGCAGCTCTGCCCCTCTGCGGGCCACTGGGCCTTTTCCATCGGTGGTCACAGTTCCGTCTACCTTGCAGTCGCGGGGGGAGGGGGCGGCTCTGCCCCTCAGCAGGCCGCTGGGCCTGTTCTGCCGGTGGTCCCAGTTCCGCCTACCTTGCAGTCGCGGGGGAAGGGGGCAGCTCTGCCCCTCAGCAGGCCACTGCACCTGTTCTGCAGGTGGGTCGCAGGCCCGCCTACCTTGCAGGTGTGGTTGGCAGCTCTGCCCCTCCGTGGGCCACTGGGCCTTTTCCGTCGGTTGTCACAGTTCCGCCTACCTTGCAGGCGCGGGGGGAGGGGGCGGCTCTGCCTCTCAGCAGGCCACTGCGCCTGTTCTGTGGGTGGTCACAGTTCCGTCTATCTTACAGGCGCGGGTGAAGGGGGCGGCTCTGAAATTTAATGTTTTTGTGACCTGTAAAGTATATTTAATATGGTAGAGTTAAGTAATTTTGACAGAACACAAATAGTAAAAAATGGTACAGTTGAATCAAGAGATAAACAGATTATATATACATATATAGAAATATAAATATGAATATTAATATATTCGATATATTTATATATACATATATAAATACACACACAACTGACATAGGCATTCTTTAGCCTTTTGCCTTTGTTCTCATTGCCCTGAACTTCTTAATATAAACATGAAATATTTAATCCTTGCATAAGAATAGTAACAGAATATGATGGTGATACAGCTGGCTGAGAGTGATGGTTCTTCTGCTGGACCCCATGTGTTTGCTGACACCATCACTTATTGTTTGTGATGTGGGATAAACAATTTAAACTCAATCCTCATCTCAATCTCTAATATATAACATGGAAATAAGATTACCTCATCCAAACAGTTGTTAAAACTGCTAAATAATAATGTACCTAGGCTATAGAAACACTCCATAATTGTTAGCTATTATTCTAATATATAGTGTAGTGATGAAAGAGAACATTACTAACTATATTAGTCAACTTTCAGCTACAGTGACAAAATACCAGTGATAATCACTTGCAAAGATGAAAGGTATATTTTGGCTCCTAGTTTCAGAGGTTCCAGTCTATGATAACTAGGGTCCACTGTTTTGGGGCGCATGGCATGGCAGAACATCATGGTGCAAGCATATGGTGGAGCAAAGTTGCTTTTCTCCTAGTGACAATTAAGCAGAGAGGGAAAGGAAGCCAGTGTCCCAATATCTCCTTTAAAAGCTGTTTTAATTAGCTTTTTAATTGCTATGACTAATAATCCTGACAAGAACAGTTGGAGGAGGAAAAGTTTATTTTGGCTCATGGTATCAGAGGTTCAGTCCACAGTTGGCCGGCTCTATAAACTCTGGGCCTGAGGTGAGGCAAAACACCATGCGGGAAGCATATGGAGGAGGAAAGCAGCTCAGAACATGGAAAACAGGAAGCAGAGAGAGCTCTGCTCACCGGGAACAAAATATAGATCCTAAAGGCCTGCCCCCAGTGACCTATTCTTCTAGCCATAACTTACCTGCCTACAGCTACACCCCGCCAATTAATCCATATAAATGGATCAATCCATTCATTAGATTCTGCTCTCATAATCTAATCATCTCACCTCCATACATTCCTACATTGTCTCACAAATGAGCTTTTGGGACACACCTCATATCAACCAAAATGAGCATTTATTCCAATGAAATTTCCACTAGGTTTCATCTCTTAAAGGTGTCCTCGTGTTTCAACCACACCACAGATTGGTGACCAAACCTTTCTTATATGGGCCTTTGGGGACATTTAAGACCCTTGTTATTAAAAATATATTGAATGTATTGAATCTAAAATTTGACAAGAAAATGGTTTTTAATTGCCCTTACTATGTGTACACCATGAAAAATGGTAACTACATATGGTGATGAATGTGTTAAATTAATTTGATTGTGATTAGCATTTCACAATATATATCAAATCATCACATCATGCATCTTGAATATACAGATGCATCTCAGTATGTGTGGGAGATTGGTATCAGAGGTTAAGAATTGGTATCAGAATCCCCACTGATACCTACATCTACACAATGGCATAATATTTGCAAATAACCTCTGAACATGGTCCTGGATACTTTGTCATTTTTAGATTACTTATATCTAATAAAATGTAAATATGATGTAAATAATTGCCATAATGTATATTTAGGGAATAATGATAAGAAAAATTGTGTATAATTGAAATTAATTTTCTGTCCAAGTCGATCTTCAGTTGATTGAATCTGTGGATGCATATCTCATGGATACAGAAGCTGCAGATAAGAAGGGCTAACGGTATACAAAATATTTATTGATTTGCTTCCATAAAGCTGACTAGAGAAACAAGAAAAATGTGAAAATATATATTCTCAATTTTATTAAATGTCAGAAATGGAGTTTAAAATCATAACGTGATATCATTTCACATTCACCATTTTGACTAAATATAAAAAGCCAGAGTGAAGAAGTATTAGTGATAATATGCACTAGTGAGAACTAACTTCTAATGTGAATGTAAATGGGAAAAAACTCTGGAGAATAATGAGGCATTACCTCATGATTACAAGCAGTACCTCACAATTATAAGAGTGTTCATAGCAACATTTCCATGAAAGCAAAAAACCTGCAGACAGCTCAAACATCCTTCAACAAGCGAATAGAATAATGTTGATGTACTCAAGACAATGGAATAGAGCTGTGTAGAAATAATGAATGAACTTTAAAACAATATTGATGGAATGAAGTAAACACAGAAGAAAAATGCAGTGTGATTCCATCACTATATTAAAAAACAGTATAAATTTAGATAATATATTGACTATGGATATATCATAAGTGGTAAAACTATATAGTGACAATTACATCATAATTTGGGACATTGTAGAAAGGATGCTCTCAAGTAGAGGCAAACAGGCTGTAAGGTCTTACAACTACACTGTTTCATTAATTTGGTAGTAGGTATAAAAGAATGTACTTATTTTTTCAAATTTTTATACATATATTACCCATTCTCATAGGTATATTTCATAATGTTTTAATGAAAAATTGTTAGATATACAATATTTTAAAATTTCTTCCTAACTTTTTTTTATTTTTAACCATATCAGAAATTTATTAAATATATTTATATTGAAAATCAACATTTTAATATATTTTCACATTTAGCATAACATTTTTGTTTTGAACATACAACTAAACAGAAATAGTTTTGTACATCTTATTGAATCCATACAGGCTGAGAAATATAAAATATTGTAAAATAATGTTTAAATTAAATTATGTGATTTGCATACTAAATATGATAGTCAAATAATTCTAGTGGTCTAGAATTTATTACATACATTTGCCAAGTAGCTGGAAATAAAAACAGACTGTGTGGAAATCATCTCGGCTTTGAATTCCAAATTAGAACTCCCCTTATATTGGAACATTTCATCACCACTAAGAAAACAATTATAATGGAAACACATATCAGGAAAATAATCTGACATGCATTGTTTATGAGTAGAATATGTCACCTGCTATGGTTTGGGCATGTAACCCCCCCAGAATTTATGTGCTATAAGCTTGGTCCCAAGTGTGATGATTTTTGATAAGTGGTAGAACTTTTAAAAGTTGGGGCCTCTTGGAAGTCAATTAGGCCATTGATGGCATTGCCCTCAAAGGAGATTAGTGCTAACTTCATGGAAAAATTTAATTTTCTAAGAGTGGGATACAAAGCAAGGCCACACTGTGCATTTGGTGATATATATATTATGTATATAATATATAATATATATATATATGTATCACTTAAATATAAAATTGCAAAGATGCATTTCCATTATTTAAGTGTTTAAAATTGTCTTCTTGCTATCATCTTATATATATGATTCCCTTTCCATTTCCCTTCCATGTTGTGATCCAACCGGTGAGGTCCTTCCTGGAGGCTGAACAGATGAGGCCTCCTGATTTTGGATATTCACCAAACTGTGAGCTAAAAAACCCTCTTATCAGAGTCCAGATTCAGGTATTTTATTATAGCAACACAAAACCAGCCAATATAACATATTTTTTTAATTCCAAGAAAAATGTAGGATCTCAATATTTATAATTGTATAACCTTTACAAAATATCATAAAATCTATGAATTTTCTGTTCAATGTGTACACACATGTTTTCACAATCTTGTAGATATTAGTTTGCCCAAAGACTCCCTGAAACTGTAAATTAACAATATTTGTAATAGAGAAATGACTGAAGCAAAAAGGAGACTGCTTTATCCAGTCTTCTGAACATATCACTGTGCCCTTTGAAACTGCAAAACTCATAACTGTAAAAGCATTTCGTTAAAATTTTCTCTAGATTAATATTTGCCACTGAATATCCAAATTTAGTTTTGTCTGCAATTCACAAAATAATTTTTTGAGTAGTCGTCATGCACACATATCAAAGAAACAGCAAGAAACATGTTAAAGATTATCATCAGAGCTCAAATTTTGTCCAAGAAGTACATGTTACAAGAAAGGCAATGAATCATAAAAAAAAAAAAAAATGAAATTTCTCTTTTGTAAGAAAATGGTACACCTTTATGGATTTCAAATCTACAACATTTAGGTAAGTGCTATACACTCTAAAATTTTACAAATTCTAAAATGACAGAAATCATAGGTTATATTAAGTATACACTAAACTGTGCTTTATAATTAAAAAAAAAGGGGGAATGGGGGAGGTAGTCAGTGTAAAGTGCTTGCCTAACCTGCAGAGGTCTGGGTTCAATTCCCAGAACTGACAAAAGAAAAGTAGTAAAATGATTTAACAAGAGAAATACCTGGCACATTATTGTTATAATGTGTTATTTAAATATAAAATTGCAAAGATGCATTTCCATTATTTCAGTGTTTAAAATTGTCTTCTTGCTATTATCTTCTTTGTGACAGTAAAACTTAAGTTTGTACCATCAAATTCTTCTAATTTCTTGGTAAGGTTTATGGTCACATTGCCTATTGCCTACATTTTTGCTTCCAGACTTATGCACAACTTTGCAAACATGCTATGTCCAGTCAAATACCAATAGTATCTAACCCTAAGGATATCCTTGTCTCTCTCACAAATTCTTGTGAGAGGTGCACATGTGCAGTCCAGTTATTTGAATTTATTTAGGAATGGAGTTGAGGGCATAAAGGAAAATTTTTTTAAACAACTTGGAAATTTTTAAAAAGTTGCTTTGGAAGCACATATTGTCTCTAGAGAATGTAGGGTTATCTTCAAAGTCTTGGTGTGAGAATGGAGAAGGAAATTCGAATTCTAACAACACCCTTATTGTGGGGGGGAACCCCTCAATATGTATCTCTCCTTTCCTTTTAAGCCATTGTCTTATTTCTATTCATAACCTGCTAGCTACCTCTTCCATATTCTAATGTGCAAAGTGATGGTCCTCTGTTCCCCAGATTTCTTGGTGAACCTTTTGAAGTGAAGCTTTCCATCTTCTTGATCACTCATGTATACAGTCTGTTTCTAACTGAATTAATACATATGTAATAAAGTAATAACAATTTGCTGTGGCTGTTATCACATAGGACTAGGAAATAAAATCTCATTACCGAGACTAACAAGGAGCCTCAGATTCTGCTCTCCTCACTTGCCTCTTTTCTTGGTATTCAAATCTCCTGTCCAATTCTGACCTCTTTTTGCCTGACTTGAGTTTCCTGTTTCTAACATCCACCCACAATCCGCACTCTTCCTGGATCATTCCTCAGTTACTGAGCGTGACATTCCTGTTACTTGGAGTACCTTCTCTCATGTCCTGTTATTCTTGTGTACACATAATTCAAGGTCAAACTTTCATTACACTTCCTCTTTGTAGCTTTCCCTAATCTCCGCAGTCAGAATCGTATTTCCACCTCTTTGCTTCCAAAACACTCTATTATTCATCAGGCTGCCTCGTATAAAGATAAATGTGATTAGATCTGTCTTTGTAAATAGTATGGGAGATCACTGAGATCTGGGACCACTGCTTAATCATGTTTATTTTACCCAAAACCAACAGCCATGGTATACACTTTTTACTCAATGAATGTTTGATTCAAATGTCTGTAACCTGTCTTTTCCTCCAGTTTATAGCAACTGCTTTGATTATTCACTTGATTGACTTTCTCCATCTCTGAGTCAATTGCTGAATGTTCCCACTCACATTTCTGGCTTGCTTCAGATCTGTGGTTCTTTTTCCCTTTACTCCTTGATCTGCTGCCATTTGACACCATGACAACTTTATATCCCTCATGCTATTCTGCCACCTAATGATAACACACATTCTGCAGGCCAAGTAATTATACTCCTTTTGAAGCTGATGCCCCCCACTTAACAAATCTTGTTCGTTTTTGCTCCACAGAACACGCTCTTAGTCTAATGTAGAATTTCCTGCTTCTGTACATCTTGCATTGCTTTCATATATATTTGTATTTCTATCATATTTTTTCCACTTTAACTTTTCCCAGAAAACATTGCATTCATATCTTATAATGAAGATGAGAAAAGTATAATCATTGTTGTTCTTTGAAGTGTATTACTGTTGATATTTAAAGCCTTTTTAACTGGAGTCATTCTTGAACATTGAGATCTGCTATGGGCAATCTGGTTGTGACAATTAGCCAACATAAGTAAATCGAAATCCTTGCTGTTTTCAGTGAAGCAGCATCTTATCAAGGCAACAGAAAACAAGACAAGCCCTGCAGTGTGGTTCCTGTTATGTCTTGCAGTGTTGTAATAGTGGAACCAATTTCACCTTTACATGCCTATTCCTCACCAGAATCCTGAATATTCATCTGTGTTATGATGAAAAAAAAATGCTGTTACATGTGGTAGGAGTATTTTACTTATAAGTAAAAACTTGCATCCTTTAAGTTTTTGTTATTATTTCATAAATAATACAACTATTTACAATGTATTTATACTGTATTAGGCATTATAAATAATCTAGAGGAGATTTAAAGTACATGACTAGATTTATGTAGGCTACATGCAAATACTATGCCACTTTATATGGAGAACTTGAATATTTGTAGATGTGGTCTCCACAGGGCTTCTTAGACCAATCCTCCATAAATACCATGGGGTAACTTTATCAGACTAGAAACATGGAAAAAAGTTATAAATAGACAAACTGGATGTTGAAGGGACACATGAAAATATGTTAAGCATTGTAGAATCTAAAATATGCAAACTAAAGATAAGTTGCCATCTCATAACTATTATATTAGTTTTTGATACTTTTGTAAGAAATTACTAAAACTTTCCAGCTTCAAATGATACTCATTATCTTGCAGCTTCTATAGGTCAGAACTCTGGGTATGACTTAGCTGAATTCTTTTCTCAGAATCTCATAAAGGCAGGGATTTTAAGGCCTGTGTTCTCATCTGGAAGTTGTACTGCAGAAAAATCCATTTTCTTGCTCCTTAAGATTGTTGGCAGAATGTACTTCCTTGAGGCTAAAGAATTCATAAAAGCCTGCTTCCTAAAGCCCACCAAAATAGAAGATAGGGTGCTGGGGGATACCTCTGCTGCTTCAGTTCTCTGGCCTCTTTGCCCTCTTTTGAAAGACTCACTTGAGCAGATTGAGTCTACTCAGGATAATCTCCTTTTTGATGAATTTAAAGTCAACTGATTAACAGCTTTCATCCCATCTCAAAATCCCATCAACCATGACATGGTGTGCAATCTAATCAAGGGAATGATGTCCCATCCTACTTACCAAGTTCTCTTGGTTAACAAGAAGTCAGAGACTCCACTCATACTCAAGGGAAGAGTTACAGAAGTACAACTTTGGGAGCTGGCCCTAGAATATGTCCCCTACAGTTATGGGCAAAGACTTAAACTAAAATAAGTTATTTTTGAAGAGAAATTGATTAGCCTATGCTAAAACATACTCTAAAATACAGCAATACCATAGATAACTATGTGCCCAGGAGGCATATATGGAATGTTTATTGAATAATTAATTTTAAAAAATAAGAAAATAGAGATAGTTTAAACTTACATAAATAAAAATCAGAATAATAAATCATGTGTGTTATACAATGAATACTTTTACTCTGCATCATCATGATAATCAGTGATCTAGAGCTACATATGCATATCCATATTAATGGATACATTTGGAAAACTTGAGAGAAAAAAATGCAAGTTGTTTTAAAAGATAGGCAGAGTGATTTAAGCTACATAAAGTTTAAGATAAATAAAATGATGCTATACAGTGTTCATACCATGTATGTTACATGTGCATTAAAAGAATAAAGGAAGTACAGAAATAATAAATAGTGTTGATATTGTTTTGAATTTACATGATGTTTTCAGCTTTATGTTACTGTGTCAAAATATCTGAGATAAAAAATTAAAGGAAGGAAAGGTTTATTTTGAATTATGATTTTAGATGTTTCAATCCATGGTCACTTGGCCCCACCACTTTGGGCCATGGTGACATAGTACATTATGGCAGAAATATGTGGTAGAAAAGATCTATTCATCTCATGGGAAGCAAAAGGAGAGAGGACAGGTTCAGGTCCCAATATTTCCTTCAAGGGCATGCATGCCCCAGTGACCCAACTTCCTTCCACTAGGCTTCACTTCCTAAGTGTTTCACCATCTCCCAAGAGCCCTAAAATGTAGTGACTAAGTCTTTCAGTTTATGGGTTTGGAGGGACATTTAAGATCCAACCCATGAGGTGTGAGTTTGTCTGACTGTGGAAAAATATCTTTGCTTACCCATTGAATAAAGATCAATTGAAACACTATATTTTTATATTTATATAAGAGTCTTTTTTTTTTCAAAGAAGAGTTCAGTATTTTTGTGTTTCCTATTCCACTGACTTTCAAAAAATTTAATTTAGAATATTTCAACTCTCAAATAAGCCTCAGGAGGCTATTGAGGAAAATTCATTAGTTAAAAATGGTTCACTTCTGAATTCCCTTTTAAAAGGTATTTTGAATGCTATAAGAACATTCCATACCTGATTAGATCTATCACTAAATATGACAGAAATATATGCTCTTGAGATTCAAAGGCATTTATAGGTTTAGGACTATGTTAATTACTGGTATTCATTTGATCATATAAATTAGTATATTGGCAGTAAACACCAATGGTATTACTTAGCAATAACAATATTTTTATGTATTATCTAATATAATACACATTTCACAGTAAAATTTGTATCTATTGTTTATGCCTGTTACTTAACAAAAAATTCAAGATACATGTGAGGCACGCTTCACAGAGCAGAAAGTAAGTTATAACAAAGGTCAGATCTAGTGAACATCAAATAGGAACTAATTTAGGAACTAATATGAAAACAAAAAATGAAGTATGGAGAGAATCTGAGGTTCCTAAAAATATTGTATTGAAAACAATCTTTTGGTAAATAAAGTAACATATGAGAGATTCATTAAAGAGTGTAATCATTTATAACTAACAAGGAAGTCATAAAACTTTATCAGCCTAACAAATACATTCATGTGAACGAGCAGATCTGTGCATGCCTGTGTAAAATAGTGTGTGTGGTGTATGTGTGTGTGTGTGTGTGTGTGTGTGTTTGTGGGGGTGGGGTGGGAGGTATCAGTTGTTCCTGCTGGCCAATGGAAATAGATTTACATAATGAAAATTTCAGTGCTTTGTTCTTTTCTAGTATGTCCTAGACATGTATTTATAACAGATGCCTCAAAATTAGAACTATACCTAAGTTGAAGTGATATATATTTTTGTTCAGGAACCTTGACAGAGGCATCTGTTAGTTGAAAGTAGATTGCACTGGGTGATGTAGGCTCTCTGGACTTCCAAGTGCTGCTAAATTTAGTCCCTTCTAACCAGGCAAGCCCAAGGTAGATTATTTCTTCACTGATCTCCAAGCAGCTGCTGCTTACCAACCTTTTTTGAGGTAGACCTGATGTAAAATACTACAATCTCATATCACACCTTGAATTATTTTTAAAAAGTAATTTATTTTCAATATCAGTTTTTGGAAACCTATGTTTATAATGTGGTTCCATTTGTCAGTGTTTCCTTTCTTTAGAGGGCTGTCCCTCAGGTTCTCTTGAATGTATTACACCCTATCATATGAGTATTCCAGTTCAGAGTTTAATATTTTTAAGTCTTTTTTGCTTATAAAGCTTTTAAATATATTTTTCTTTCAGTAGACCATTAACATAAAAGTAAACTAATTTCTTTAGTCAATTGATTGCTTTGCAATTCTGGAGATTAACTTGTGTAGATTATAAATGAAAACACAACATGTAAACATAGCCCTTCTTTGAGTTCAGCCATCCAATGTAATTGGCATGGGGATGTGGCAGGCACTAGTGACCTTATGCAACAGAGTTACGCCTCCTGAGATCATTTGTATTATCATTCTGCCCAAGATGAAAATCAGGCATAAAGAATTTACATATGAAAGTGACAGTTTTAGGACAGATTCAGCTCCAAAGCTACTATCCTAAAATGTCATATGCTTAACCAGTGTAGACTTTATGGTCCAAATATACATGTTTAGTTTGCAAATTGAACATTAACCTCTAAGTAATAAAGGACCATTAAAGGAGGTTAGATGTGGGGGTCATAAATACTGAGGGACTTTTACAGCGTAGATAATTTAACAAAGGGAGTTTGTTACATATGAATGAATTAAGATATGATAAAGGTCTGAGGTAAGGCAGTGGCCAGAGAGGTGGAGGCAAAGTATGTTTGCTTTTATCATGTGAAATTTATAGTAATTGCTGTTTTTTTAAAAAATTGGAGAACAATGTTTATATTCCAAAAGTTTTCTTAATTCACTTCTAAAAAGTTTTGCAGTTTGTGGCTAAAATGTTCTTCGATACATGTTCTTGGTAATTAACAAAAAATTAACATTTTATCAAGCAAGGAAAAGGAGCATTTTGTATTTTAATATTAACAACAATAGAGAAAACTGAAGGACAAAATCACACTGTCAATATTTCTCAGTGGTGTTTTTGGTGAACCAGAATATATGAGGAAAGTTTAAGGTAGTAGGTTTTTAGAAGAAAAAAAAATGATATACTGCCAAAATATGTTTTTCTATTGTTGACATCTATGTCTGTGTATAAACTGAATACAACTCTGTTTTATATGGCGGAATTATTGCAAGCATTGCTGTTTCTCAGAGAGGACATCAAATATCATTCGGTAAAAAGGTCCCCATTGTCCGTCAATAGTAATTTTCCTTAGGCAGTTGTGTATTGTATCTTGAAGTTAGATAACAGAATTAAAGTAGATTATTTTTCTAGGGATTACAGGTTTGAAAGATATTAGTTCCTTGCCAGTAATCATTAATTTCCAGGAAGTGCCTGAGACTGGAGTTATTATTTTTTAATGAATAGAAGAAAATTGTGTAATTGGTAAGCACCTACATTCTTAATTCAATAAAAAGTTTGAATATGTATTATGTCAGTACTTCTTCACGAAGGGAATTAATAGATGTGAATTCATTTTGGAGGGGTGAGTTTCTGCTTTTGTAAATGGGGCACAGAACCTTGCAAAGATAAATTTATTAACTTGCAATGATCAATATTCTAGGAAATATCTGTTTCTATTGAAAAAGGCCCAGGTCAGACAGATTGAGAATAAGCATTCAGTTGCATTTTTCTTTAATCATTATTGCATCCCAAGGGTGAAGGAAAGAATCATCCTTTATTATGTTTCCTCCTTCATTCTTTCTCCTATTCATTTTTGTTTAAGTTTGTGTTGGAAAATCTTTTCTAAAAATCAAAAACATGCTTTGTTCCTTGGCAAAATATGGCCTACAAAATTGACATTTTTTGTTTTGGAGTTTGGAATATTTACCCCATTCTAAAACATAGAAATAATGTAGATTCTCCCCCACCCCTTATTTTTATTCTCTAGTCCTAATTTTCCAGAAATCCACGACTAAAAAGTCCCAAATTAGAAGAAAACCCAGATGGACTATTTATACTCCACTCCCAAAGACCATATTCCTTTCTTTAGAGGGAGATGAGAACTGATAGACAATATGAAACTGATCATATAATATAAGAGTGGTAAATTAAGAGGTAAACCCACACACAAATTTCATTCAGAATATGCTAAAATATAACAATACCATGACAGTGGTATTTTTGTTTGCTTCCTATATGTGTCAAACATTACCCTAAGTAACTTTTTCTGGTTAATATTGCAAACAAACCACCAGTGCTTAGTGTTGTAAAACAATCATTTTATCACACTCCAGAATTTGGTGCTTCAGGAAATTAGAATGGGAGTGGTAAGGTGGCTTGTTTCTGTTTCACATTGTCTGGTGCCTCAACTGGGAAGACTCTAAGCTTGGAAAATGTGGTACCTGTCAGGTTGGGCTAGACTCATCGAAGACATCCTTGTCATAATTCTCTCTTGCATATTTGGGGATTGGTGCTGGCTGTTGACTGGGATATTAGCTAGTCTGATGCCTGGTACCCATACAAGGCTTTTTCCATGTGGGAGAAAGATGGTCCAAGATAAACCTTTAAGAGTGTTCTAGTTGGTCTTCACATGACTAGCTTGGGCTTTCTTAGGATATGTCGGCTAGCTTCCAAGAAAGAGACAGACTAAAGTGACATTTTATGAGGTAGACACAGAAATAATGTAGATTCACTTCTACTGTCCACTGTCTTGGTTAAGGAAGTAAGCATCCTAAAAGTACAAGAGGATGAGACATAGAATAATCTTTTAAAGGCATTTATAACAGGTTCTATTAAAACCATGTGAGAGAACAATATTACTGTCATTGTTCTTGGAAAATAGAACCTGCCTGATGACTTCACATTCAAAATTTTATGTTGAAAAAGATCCTGTTCTTATACATGATCCTTATCTTCACCTAATCTGCCAGCTTTTATTGTAAAGGTGTTCTTAAAGTCATATCTGAAAAGAAAAAAACTGAAATTCACTTAATGTTTTTAAACTGAATAAAATAAAATACTAATTCAATTTCAAAATCCTGACTTTAAACTGTTCAGGATACAAAGTTGGTAATATGTCTCTTTTTTGCAGCATCAAAGATTTTCTTTGAATTTTTTCTGTTAGATTTTTCTAATATGTCAGCAGACTCCCAAAATAACACAATCATGAATTTTATATTAAGCCACCCACATAATCTTTTGAAATATTTGTAGATTTGTATACTCCCCACACCAGAATACATATTGTATATATGTCTAAATGCTACAAATACATCTTAAATACGTATTTATAAAAGCAAAAGAAAAATAACCCTTATTGAGATCTTGTGTTATATATTATGTGCATGTTATTTGGTTAAATGCTAATACCTCTGTGAGGTGGGTGGTTGTTATCCACTTTTCATGAGAAAGAAAATTGAGGCTGACTTAGGTTAAGTGATTCACTTCACACAGGGTAAAAACTGGGCTCAGAATGTGAAGGGGAATGCAGGTTCATCTGATTAAAATTGGAAAAATATAACTATTCGCCCTTTAGATTTTGTTACCTAATCACACATTCTTCTCTGCACCTCTTACAATCACACCTTTCAAAGAATTGATGATATTTAAGGTCTTCATTCCTAAACTTGGTTGCAGCAATACAAAAGCTTTATGGTCTTACCTTCTCAGCCTCAAAAAAAAAAGAAAAAAAAAAAAGGCTTTAGATGAGGTCACCAGCAACTACCATATTGCCATTGGATCCTTCAATCATCATCTTAATGAATGACTCAGTGACTTTAGGACAGTGCCTTCTACCTTTCTCTTTGAAGTAATCTTTTTTTTTTCTCCTTCAACTCCACATTGTTCTAGTTGTTTGTTGGAGGTGGAATGGGGGAAGTGGGGAAGGTGTGTTTCTATCTCTGATGTCTAAATGTGGGAACCGCCTTAGCCTTAGAGATTTATCCTGGACCATCTTTCTCCCACTACACTCTGGCCCCAGATGTGTTGGATAGCTTATCTTTGCCACTTCAGATTCCTCATTTGTCCTTTCTCATCTTGCTCTCTGCTTCATGAGGCTGTTTTACAATGGTAAGACTATGGTAGAGGTCTTTGCTCTCTGGCTCGTGTTGGCACTGGAGGAAAAGGGAGAAAGAAATTACCCCAGTTGTAAGGCACTGGAGGAAAAGGGAGAAAGAAATTACCCCAACTCCTGTCCAGCTAGGTCATTCTAAGATGGATGGATGTTTTCCTTAAGGGCGTGGCTCTTATTTCTTAGAAGTTTATTTTCTTTCAATGAATAGAAGTTTATTTTCTTTCAGTTCTAGAATCTTGATTTGGAGAAATACAAATCAAGGTGCTAGCATTTGGCCACAGCCTTTTGCTGTGTCATAATATAGCAGAAGGGCAAAGAGGCAAAGAGGTTCAAAACTTGCCTATTAAAAATGGTCTTTGGGGCTGGGGTGGTGGCTCAGGGGGAGAGTGCTCACTTAGTACATTGGAGGCCCTGGGTTTGATCCTCAGCACCACATAAAATAAATAAAATAAAGGTATTGTGTCCAATTACCACTAAAAAAATATTTTTAAAAAATGGCCTTAGTCCTACCCAGAAAGGCAGAGTGGCCTAATCACTCTTGAAGGTCCCAGCTCTTAATACTGATACATCCATAATTACATTTAACATGAGGTTAAAGGAAGCTGGTATTCAGACCATACCCACTAATATAGAAAACCCTCTACATAGCTATGCGAGGTCTGTTAGCTGAAACATCCTGTGTCATTTCAGGATGTTCATAAGCCCACCTTTAGCTGCAAGCTTGGTTAGCTCTCAACTATTTTTAGTACTGGATACCCCTTCAGCCTTTATTAGCTTCCCTTACCCATGTCTGTTCTTTATATATAATCCTTTCATTAAACTCTTTATTACCCACTTTAGGTGTATCAACTGTTTTGTACTGGGAACTTGATACCTGGAATCCTTTACCAGGAAACACTGAGATGGAATTAGGAATGTATAAGCTCACCAGGAAAGTATTCCTATGAAACACAAAAAGAAGAAAAAAGTAAGCAGGATAGGGTAGGGAAATCCTTCAGGTTATGATGCACATCTGACACAGGTGAAAATAGAGTGGGAGATGTAGGACCAGTTAGAAATAGCCTCACACTACAAACAGATCTGATGTATTTTCAGCCAGTCTGATGGGGAGCTTTGGAACAAATATAGACCAGTAAGGATTGGACTGCAATGCACAAACTATCATCTCATCTCTGACTCCTATCTGTAAAGTTTACCCCTTGGTTTAAAAGCTAAATCAGTTTCTAAAGACAGAAAGAAGGAGAGACTGTCAGATGATTACACTCTTAGCAGATGAATATAATTCTGTCTTCAGCAGAGCTTAGTGCCACAGCTCCATATCCACCGTATAGGACAGACATAACTATCTCATTGGTTAAAATATAATCTATACTGAACAGTTTATAATATCAGACCTTGTATCCCCTTAGCTCTAGACTGATCATCTACTAGTACTTTCAACTAAGATGCCTGATATTCATCTCAAATATTACAAGTGAAAAAAATAAAATATACATGTCATTCTTAATCCTCTCATCCTGTACAAAATATAAACCATTCATTATCAAATTCAATTTCAAAAATGTATGTTGACATTGATTTTTTAAAAAACCTTTGTCCTTATTTCCTCTTCCCTAGTTAAAGCCATTAGCTCTTATCTAATTTTTTAAGCACTCCTTGTTGGTCTTCCCACTTCTGTTCTTGTCCCTTTTCTATTGATTAGAATGACTTCTTAAAATATACATGAAAAATGTTAATCATTTGCACAAAATATTTCAATACCTTCATAATCACTTATGGCAGGTTTTACTATCCATAATATGACCTCTAGAGACTCTCCCCCATCTAGTTCTACAGTTATTTTTCCAGCTTGCTCTTATGGCCTACTGCTTTTTATTCACCGGGGTCCAATCACAGTTGTCATCTTTAGACAGTGTTTTAGTCAGATTTTCACTGCTATGACTAAAACACCTGACAAGAACAATAAGAGGAAGAAGAGTTCATTTTTGATCTCAAGGTTTCAGTCCACAGATGGCTGATTTCATAGCTCTGGACCTGAGTTGGGGCAGTATACCATGGGGGCAGATTGTGGCAGAGGAAAGCAACTCAGGCTATGGCCATGAGTAAGCAGAGAGAGAGCTTGACTCACCTAAAACAAAATATATACTCCAAAGGCTTGCACCCAGTGACCCGCCTCACACCCTACCTGCCTATAGTTATCATCTAGTTAATACATATGAGGGGATTAATACCCTGACTGAGGTTCTCATAAATAACCTAGTCATTTCACCTCTAAGTTTTTTGCATTGTCTCATACATGACCTTTTGAGGGACACCTCATATTTGAGTCATAACAGAGAGCTTCTAGTATTTCTACTTTTTCTCAGTTCTAGGCTCTCAGAATGGTTTTGACCTTATTCAAGTGTATGATTATTAATCCACTTTTATTACTTAGTTTAAATATATCTTCTTTTATAGGTTGCTCTTTGAACATCCCAAACTATATCAGGAAATCCTGGTGTACTCTCTTACAGAATCTGGTTGCCTCTTCTCCCTCCCCCCATATAACTGATAATAGGTCACAATTATTTATTTGTATAATTGGATTATTTAATATAGATCTTTCCCTTTTGCCAAGAGCCAGGAATTAAGTTACAATATCTATTTAACACATTACTACATACCCAGATTCTGAGAATATGCCTAGGACAACATTGGGTCTCATTTTAAATTATTTTCATGGTTAAATAAAGAAATAACTATAAATCAAATTATAGAATTAATATTCTGTTTAATTTGATCTTACTTTTCATTAAGCAATTATATGATTATGATATGACCCTGCATTTTCTCACCCCCAAGGTATTTTTTCACTGCTTATCTTATAATTTGAGTTTCATGACTTTCCTAGTCAATATTTTCAGACATCATAACATCTTTTTGTACACATTTGTATACATGTATTCTTCAATGTGCCATAATGTTTACCAACTATTATTTGAAGATTGGAATCATGACATACTGACCTGTGATAAGTTTGTAAATATTTATACTTAATGTGACTAACAATGCATCCAACCCAGAAGACTCTTTTACTTAGATCATGACTAATAACTTCTTCACAAGGTAAATGGCTCCTTTCTTAATTATGAAGAATTTTTTAGCCCAGGTACAATAGGCCAAATAACCTTCTTCAACTCCTTCAACATAATTATTTTCTGCCACCAACTAGGCAAAGTGCCACATCTGTTGACTAGATGAGAAAGCCAGAATTAGACTGATTTCCAAAAGCCAGTAAAGTGGATCCCTCCTGGTACTCATTTTATGTGCCTAAAGAAAACCTTCTGCAGGGAAACAGGAAATCTGTGAATGCACCATAGGGATTCTCAGTTGAATAGGTTGCATTCTTTCTACCTGTTTATGAAGAAGCAGAGACTATGAGAAAGTGCTGCCATCATTTTCATCACATTCTGAGGCATGAAGAATAGCGGTGCCTCTGGATTTGATATTATACCAGCAGCATGTCTCTTTTGACAAGCTTGGGATATATTGATTCCACTAGTTAAAATATTTGACTGGAAAACTATTCTCCATCTGCACTTCAGTTCATTTAAGTATATGAAACTCAAATTTAAAATCCTTAGATTTTAAATCTGGTGATTTAAAATCTGGTGATTCAATTTATAATTTCATACTCATTCATTTCATCACTCCATCACTGTTTTATTTGTTTGGATATTATATTTTATAATCAATTATTTAACTTACATTATTTAATGAATAATATATGTTGCCCCTTAAAAGTTAGGGGCAACATAAGTGATTTTGTGCCCTGATGGGATTGATTATCATTACTACTATAATTTATTAATTAACTTGTTGGTAAGTCATCAGGCCTCTGGAGTCACTTTAGTTTATGACCATTCAAGAAAAACAAATGGAATATGAGAATCGGCCGGGCTAAAGAAAGGAGAGAGTTCAAGAAGCTGTTAAGAAGCTATTTTAATAACAGAAGACAGAGAAAAAAATAAATTTAGATATTGACCTGTTTTCCAAAATGCAAGTTTGATCAGGTTTCTGACTTTATTTTTTCTTTTCTAGTAGTCTTTTCATTCTTCCTTACTGCCTTCAGGATAATGCCCTGACTTCTTTACTAAGCATACTTTCAAAATCTGGTCTTTTGAGGGTTTCTCTAATGAATATGGCTCTGCTCCAAGAAAACTTTATTTAGAAAAACAGGAAGTGGCCCAAATTTATTTTGCTGTTAATTGTTTGCCTACCCAGGTCTATCTTATTGGCCTTCACTATGCTTAGCATCTGGCTTCCCTTCTCAATTTTCTTTATTATTACTAATAACAAAAGAAATTACTATATTTATAGCAAACTTGTCAACATTTCTGGTAGGTAGCTAGAGGAAGACATAAAAATATTTAAAAGGACACTTCCTAACTTTTTATTCTAATGGAAAATTTCTGTATGCCTCAACCAATATCTACTTACATGATTATTGGCCACTTTTCCATGCACAGAACCTAGGTATAGTCATTTTGATAGATATATATTCACTGAATAAAATTAAGGTTTTGATACCAAGGAAGCAAGGGAGAATGGATATTGAGGGGACTTCCAGCAGTCTCTGCCACACCTACCAGATTCCAGTCACTTAGTGTTAGTTACCTTACTTGTCAAGATAATATTTGAACATATGTATGGAGCACAGCATGGTATCTTGGCATATATCTATATTTATTCTCTTTTTTTTTTTT
>NW_025999905.1:7292006-7304590 GCF_001458135.2 Marmota marmota marmota | reverse complement strand
ATATATATATATATATATATAAACTCACTAAGTTTCTTAGGGCCTTGCTAATTTGCTGGGGCTGTCTTTGAATTCACAATCCTCCTGGCTCAGCTTCCCAAGCCATTTGGATTACAGGCTTGTACCATCTCGCCTGGCCACATTTAATCCTTTATTAAAGAATATCACTAACTTCTGGAAAGGACAAGATAGCTGGAGATCCAGGCTCAGACAGGCAAAGGTATCCAATTATTTCTGTAATGAGTTAGTTACAACTTCTTTCACCCTGTCCTTGAATCACTCTGCACTCCACATTTAAAGCCCCAGGAGACTGTAATGTGCCAAATGTGACTGAATCATCTGTCCCTCTTTGGATAGGGGAGGGCAGAACAAGTCGTTTTATACCCAAACTGCGTGTAACTGAAGAGAAGCAAAATGTTAGGATGAAATCAGTGTGAAGAATGGAATCTGCAGAAAGAAACTGGGTGGATGACTCAAGAAATGTCCATCACATGTCCCCATTTGTTTCAGTTTGCTTTGCAATTTATCTTCCGTTAACACACTAAGATCACTCTTCTTCGTTCATTAAGTAACAAACTACCACCTTACAAAGCTGAGTACAGGAACCCTGAACAAATAAGACCAAAAATAACAGGTTTAAATTTATTTTTACTCATTTATTTATTTATTCTTGTTAAAAACAAGGTAATAAAGATGTGACTTTGGGGTCCTGGGATTGATACTGTAGAACAATAAAGAGATGGTAAGCAAAGGCAAGGCCCTAAAACCAAATGAGCCTTGTCTGAATAAACAGTCTGACATTAGCTAATGTCACTGTATAAATAAGCCTTTCAGTGATGCAATTTCAGAAACTAAGCAATTTCTTCTAAATACTTCATTTTCTTTAAAGATTACAGTGCTAGTTGGGTTGATTGCTGAACAATTGATTATAGTCTCTGATAAAAAAAGTTGAAACCAGATGGGTTTTCACTTTGTCTTTACAGATTTGCCAGTGAATCTAAGTCCATGACAACCTAAGTATTTATTTTAAAACATGATTCACCCTAGAATCATCTACTATCATTAAGCAAGGCTTTCAAACATTTGTAATTGCTTTAATTTGGCAAATGTATTGCGATTTTTAAAACTAAAGTTATTGTCTTCATTTGATAGCTAGAAAAATGTTACAAGAATCCCAGAATTTACTTGCATGATGGCAAATGTACATGCTATAGCTGAACTCCATTCCAAATAATTGCTGGAAATCTAGTAAATTAGAAATTGTATACTTAGGAGGTGATAATGCTTATTTTGACTCCTTTACATTTTGTTTTAATTTCATTCATGTGAATGATTAGGAACTATGTATTAAAATGCCATTAAAGAATGAAAAAGCAATTAAAGGTTATTCAAAATAACTTTGAAATATATGATTTCAAAATTGACAATCCTTACTATTTTATAACTTGCTAACTTTTTTTCCTTGGGGCAATAATGCTAATCTTTTGATTTTTATGTTTTTCTTTTCTCAGTGCTTTAACACATTATTGAAACTACAAACATCTACAGCAGTTTCATGTGGACAGATTGTGTTTTGAAAGCTTCATATATTTCATCATGAAACATGCCACTTGGGATCTTTGAAGCATAGAGTTCTGCCCAACACCTGAATAAAGAATCCCTTTCCTGGTATGAAAGAGAACTTATCTCCACCATGACAAATCAGGAAAAATGGGCCCACCTCAGCCCCTCAGAATTTTCCCAACTTCAGAAATATGCTGAGTGTAAGTATTCACATTGATAATATGACTTCTTGGCTCTTTTGTTAAAAAAGGTATCATTCATTTATAAGAAAAGATCATAGATACTGTATATCAGAAATATGTACAGGTGCAGATCTGTCTTGTGTTCACAGGTAGGCTGACTCATGACTACATTTTTGGCATGAGAGAAAGGAAAAGATAAATATCAAATCTAGAAGTAAAAAAAAACCAAAAAAACAACAAAAAAAAAAAACAGGCTCTGCGACTCAAAAAACAGGCTCTGTGACTCAAAACTAAGCTTGGGGAACACTCCACCTGTAGTAGAAGCAAAACAAAGACACACTGGCAGAATGGAAACTGGTGATACTATAGTAGGAAAGTAGAGCACCAACAGGAACATAAAGACAGTAATGAGAAGGAAAAGGCAGTAAAGGGCTTGAGTCCGTAAGGCCTGACTCATCTTTTCTTTTTGTTAACCTATCACTTCAAAAGGACTGGAAGTAGGGAGTCATAGATACATTAGAGCATTACAGTGAGAGACTGCAAAGACAGAGAACTTGTCAAGACCTTAAGCCAACCTGTCATTGTGTGTATTAGTAACAATTATAGGACATGATAATTCAATGCATAAAATGGTATTTTAACATAAGTTTTTTTTTTTTAAATGTATGGGCAGTATGATTTTATTTATAAGAACTTTGTGTTTACTATAGATTTTCACAAATACATCATTCTTCCTAAAGCAAATTTAGGCCTTAAATATGAACAGCAGTTGGGTCAAGGTACTCAAGAGAGAAAAGAAGCAAATAATAAATAGGAAATAATAAAAGGCTGGGAGGATAAGTAGAAAAAAAAAGGCATAGATGTAATAACAATGTTGAGAGTAGAGGGAATAACATTGTGATTGTCAGAATAAAGAAATGGAACAAAGAAAAGAACCAGTAGCACACAGCAGTAAAAGAGGCAAAAATCAAAGCATCTGGTGCTACTCATGCAGAGAGAGAGTGTGGCATATAGGAGATGAGCATTATGTATGAGTTGAATAATATGAAGGCAAAGAAGAGGAAAAGGTTAAATGCAGAAGAGGAATTTAGAACATAAAAAAGTAAATGTGATTAAAGTAGTGAATAGTATCTCGTTTACAGGGTACATATTATGCTCCTGGAATAATGCTAAGTACTCCATATGGTGCTTTGGATTTCACTCAGAGGTGGGAAAGAATAGGAAAGTCTTTGTGGAAAAAGTCAGATTTTTAAAGTAACTTAAAAATTTGGTTTAAGGTGAAAGACAAAGCAAATGGTAGGGAAAAACGGAAAAGTTGACCATACTTTTGAGGAAGGGAGATAAGTCACATCACAAATTGAGGTTAAGTGGAGTTAAAGTCATAAAAATGAATCAAAATGCATAAGACTAAACAAGAATCAGGCAGTGAAGTATCATTGTAGGATTATAAATGGTAGAGTGACGGGAATACTAGTATGCTTCAAGAAGTTTAATTTTGCGACTGAGAAAATGTTTTGGGGTTTGGTTTGTCAATTTTTTGTTATTAAAACAAATAGCTGAGGTAATAAGTTTATAAGAAGAAGGGTTTATTTTGGCTCACATCTTGGGAGGTTTCAATGCACAGTGGGTTCCCCCATTACTTTTGGCCCTGTTCGAGGCAGCAAGTCATGGTGAGGAGTACATGGCAGAGCAAAGTCATTCATCTGATGGCTGGGAAGTTAAAAAGAAAAGATGAAGGGGCTAGGGGGGTTTCATTACCCATTCAAGGGCATGCTCCTCAGTGACCACAAAACCTCCCATTAATTCCCACCTCTTAAAATTTCTACCAACCAGCAGTAGTGCCCAGCTAATGACTAAGCTTTATACTCATGACCTTTGGGAAATACTTAGCATCCAAACTTGATTAATACTAATGGAAAGAGACTAGAGTTGGACCAGTTAGCCAGCTCTTGGTGTAGACTAATGTGGATTATGAAAGATGATAAGAAAATTAGTGATTCAGATATTGTAACATTGAAACTAGCAGAGAAGAGCTTGGGAAATGATCAAATATGAGAAATGAGGAGGAGAGAGAGAAAAAAAAAGCCTAATTTAGGTACAGATTTGACTTGGAGGATGGGGGATTATGGTGATAAGATCCTTTAAGTAAAGAAACATTGAGTTGGGTTTTAATTATGATAATACTTGACTGTATTTTTAAAGTATATTCTCTAGTGTTTGGGTACTCTTAAGAAAAATGCCTATGGAAGCATTAATATAAAATAGGCACATTATTGCTATGATAGCTAAAGTATCATCTGTAATTACTCTTTATCAGATACAGAAACTCTATTTGAATTGATAAGCAGAGGGACATTTCTTCTGAAGTATTAAATATAAGCAGCCAACTGTATTTTATTATTTAAGGAATATGGGGGTATAGTTTGGCTTACAATGTGGTTGTATCCCAATGAACCCATTGTTAGTTGAAAACATGGCAACTTAAAAACAAACTCAAACAAACATTATATTTTTGTAACACAGTATGCAGTAGAATATATGGCTTTTTTATCTTTGTGATCACATGGCTGATTGGAGCTATAGCTCATTGCCACTGCCCAGCATTGCCAGAGAGTATTATACCACCTATTGTTAGCCAGGGATAAGATCAAAATTCAGATTTTGAGGTAGGGCTTTCCCTGAGTTTGTGTCACTTTTTCACCATCAACATAAAGTAAAAAAAAAAAATGTTTAAGTCTAACCATTATATGCAGAGGATCATCTTTATATGGAAGAATGCTTGAATTAACCAATTTGTGGAATTGCTCAAACAGGGTGATAAACATTTTTATAAATGTAAAAATTGCAATGAACTGAGACTAAGTTTAGTAAGTATTCAGTGAACTGGTAATGAAAAGTGACACAGTGGGGGAAAGCACATTATTAGAATGGATTTCATGAGAAGGCATATTACATACACATTAACCGAGAATTAAAAAAAAAAAAATAGTTCCGGTTCCACCAACATTGCATTTACTTCCCTTTTTAAATAGTCAACATGACATGAGATGTGCTAGACTTTTTTTTCTCCCAAGAAGTTTTCCATATAATTCAAAAGCAAAGTGTATCAAACAATTAGAATGTCTGCTTGTGTAATAAATTGCCATAGCCAAAAAATAAATGGAAACATACTTATAATCTGAAGATCCTAAATTTAGTGGACATTCCATACTGTTTTCAGCATGCGATCAGCTATTAGGGGTATTTAAGGATCAGATTTTTCAGGTTGTAATGCAATATTGGCAAAATGAAATTCCTCTATATTCTATTAGAAAAGTAGTATATTAGATTTACTTTTATTTTGTTTTTTTTTCAATAAGAAATTTTTTATATGTTTAAATGACTAAATCTTTTTTAAAATTTATAGATTTAAAACTTTGTTTGAAACACACTAATATTACGCATGTTGTGTATTAAATAAGTGTTTTTATGGTTGGTTGGTTGGTTTTGGATGGAGGGAGGCTTTGGAACTGATGGGCAAAATAATTGAGATCGTAGAAAAGCCAAAAATTTAATGGTGAACCTAGAGGATACCATAAAGGTCATTTCCACAAGTTACTTATCTGATTTGGGGTTCTCACTGCCATCACTGCAATATATCCCATCCTTCTGGCTTCTAGGCTGTTCATAAAATTAACTGGATATAAAGAAAGGGCAAAGCTCGTCCAGCATTCCTGGATAGGCAGCTAGCACATCAGGCAGCTCATGTTAAAAAGCCTAGTCTCACTCTACCTTAGATAGTTTTTGACGAGTGTCTTAACATTTTCTGTACCAGTTTTAAGTATTAAATTGTATGAATTTTATATGTGAAGTAAGGTGGGAAGTGCCTGGCAAATTCTTAGTGATATAACTATTTAATGGAGGGTGAATGAATGTATTCTTTTGTTGTTGATCAAATAGAAAAAGGGCTGCATTTTGGAACATGAAGAATTGGTATCTTTTTTTTTTTCCCCCTGCTACAAGCCTAAATTCTGTTCACAAGGTAGAAGCTTCTGGTGCTATTGGCAGCCTTAGTTCTATGTTGTCCCCACAAAGGCTGCAGGCAGCTAATGCAGAGCCTGCTGTGGCTGCCTGCAGCATGCTGTGACCATGCTCCTGTTTGGGATTTCAGGCTGAGTCACTCCATGGGAAGCATTTCCATTGATATGTGGGAGGGGAGTATAATTCTCATCTCTACTTTATATTATATAAAGTCATCCAAATTGCTGTTATGAGATAGAAAGCTCTCACTCCTGCAGGGTGGAGAATTGAGCTGATCTCATTATTGGTCTGTCAGTGCTTCCTGCTGTGGTTTTGTGGCACAACAAAGGGTTAAGAAACTCAATCTTTCATAGATAACAATACCTTCCATGTAAAACCTACATGATATGTTCAAGTGAGTCATTATCTGCCCACATATTGTCACTTTGGATTAGCTTTTTGTTTGCCATATATAAAGCATGCTATATGGCATATAAATTATTTTTGAAAAATACTGCTATTAGGGTGGGAATATTTCTAAACTTTTATAAATTGTATGTCATTTATAGCACCCAGGGCCTCACGCATACTAGGCATGCACTCTACAACTGAGCTACATTCCAAAACCTTCTTTAAATTTTATCTTGAGATGGTCTCATATGGTGAACTGTGGACCAATATGCCTAAATGTTTAGATGTCAAATTTCTTGCAATAGAGAAGGCATTCAGCATGACTTAGTGGAAAAAACACCATCTGTGCAGGCAAACTAATATTTAATGGTATTGGATTCTAGTCCTTCCTTCTACGTATTTATTGGGATAAGCTTGAGTATGTTACATAAACTACCTAGGCCTCAGCTGTGTCCCCTAGGCAAAGTTGATTCCACCTCAAAATGTTCTTTAATATAAGATTTAATGAGATAGTCACGATTATCTTTGTAAAGATTCATAGTGCCCTACCATAAACAACCTACAAATATTACCTCACTCAACTTTCACAATAATCCTGGGAGGGAGGCAAGCATTCTCTCTGAGGATTGAATGTTTCTGGCGGAGTATCTGACACAGATTCTTGACATTGTAAGTGACAACAAAATACAAAGCTGTAACAATTTATTTGTGTGATGAAGATTGTTATGTCAATAAATTGGCTATTCATCATTTTTCCAAAATAGGGAAAGCTAGAACTGGGATTAAAATCCTAATATCTCCATTAGCCAAAGTCATCTTCTAGAGGGTTTTTGCATACAATACAAAAAAGCACAGCTGTTAACTAAAATCTTGGTCCAAATGTGTATTTGTGATCTTCCTGTCTGGTATATTGAGCTGGGCCCTATGTATACAAAAATGACATTCTGCCTGACATACAGACAGGTTTTACCATTCTTCCCACATTCATTCCTTCTGTCCCTGAAGTCTTCATCATTCTTCCTTTACTAACCATATGCTAGAGAAAAAAGAAATAAAAGAAAATCATGAAGAAATTGTAATAAAGGCGCAGTACTTTTCTATTTTCAGAACTTTATTCTTCTCCTTAAGGAAGTCTTCCATCCAGCATTAGGATCTAACTGTGTCTTTGAGATTTGATTTTTGCTTGATTCCTACAAGATGGGATAAGGAGAGGGGAGAAGAGACTTGACCTCCTACCATGTATGTATTTATTCATTGTTAAGCAAATTCAGATCATGTGCTAGCCCTCTTCCCAATTTATCATGCTGAGATTAGCTTTTACTTCTCTCTCATGCCCTGTGTTAGATTGGCTCTATTTTGGGAGCCCAAGCCACTTATTGATAATTACTCTCTTTGTACAAGACAAAAGGATAAATGGCATAGGGCCATTTAGCATAGCATCTGAGAACACATAATTTGGTGTCAGATAAAACTGGATTTGAAGCCACTGCTGTGATGTGTACCTTAGTTTCTTCATAGAATCATGCTAATGATTAAATGTGAAAATGTTTGTTAAGGTGTTTTGAATTTAATACTTTTACTATGATTAGGGTCATGATAGTGGTGGCTGAGATAGTTTAATATCAGAGGACCTTCCATTACTCTGATTTAGGTCCCCTCAAGTATACTACCTATTTGAAATATCTTGACTTACCTAAAATGTCATGACTTTGCCCTGATACTTGGTCTGAAATGTGAATCAGCAGCCCTATTTTTGATGTGTGTTTCTCATTTCTGACCCTGTTTCTTCTGATTCACATTGATTAACTCAGCAGTTCTTGGCTTTGGCCCAGATTGTATTTCTGGAATGTATGTTGGCTGCATAATCTCTTCTGCCTCATCTCTGGCTCTGTTTTCTATTTGTTGAACTGCTTCAAACTGAATTTCCTTTTGGTTTGCTTTCCTGTTGTCCATATGTCTTAAATCTTTCAATTCCTAATTCTTGAAATAGTAAAATATAGTAATAATTATGAATGTTTAAATTCCTGTTATTTTATGACCCCCAAACATATAATTTTGGTAAGTTTTAAACATTTATTACTTTAAAATTTTCAGAATCTTTATATTTAGATTTGTGATTAAATGAACCTCAATAATGAAGTTATGACTTCTGTGGAATATTGGTTGGGTCAAACCAATTTATGATATCATTAAAATATTCACAAAATCTCAGTGGCTTACCAAAGCAGAAGTTTATTTCTTATATTTTTTATCTGAGTTAGCAAATGGTTCAATCTCACATTGTCCTCAATTTTGTCCTGGGTAGATGGAGCATCCATCAACTTTAGAAATTGACAGTTGTAGGAGAGAGGAGGGGGTGAAAGAGAGAGAGAGAGAGAGGGAGAGGGAGGGAGATGGAGAGAAGCTTGTAAATTGAGTGCTGGTAGAAATAGGAACACTTTTTTTTGGTCTAAGATTTCATATGACCACATTTAACTTCTAGGAAGTAGGAAAGTATATTCCTTCCATCTTCCCAGTGTTAGAAGTACTGCAATATTTCATGAAAATTACTAATATGATCAGTATTATAGGAGTAAAATATAGACTATCATTTACTTTGGAACATTATGCCAATCATTGTAAAGTCTTCTAGGCTTCCATTTCTTCACATGTACAATGAGGATAATAATGATAATTTTTTATTAATTTTTTATTAATTAGCAATAATATTATAAAAATTTACAACAAAAATTGTTGAGGCTTATGTATCTGAATTACATAAACCATCATTAATTCATTGTAGATGAAAAGTGGTTATTCACTAGAAATTTCCTTAGTTGCTACCATCTACATTATTATAAGAAGTGACACAAGAAAAAAATAATAAAAAGTCCAAAGCAAATGAGTATGCAGGCTACAGGAATTTAAATTTCCCCCTTTATTATTCTTTAAGCAAACAGTATTTAGTGCCTTTAACTCTTAAACATTATGCTTGGCTCTGGTAATGTAGAAATGAGTAGTGAGATACTTTTAATCCACAAGCTTACTAAAGTCTATACAGAAAAATGGTGGCAAATGATGATAAAGCAATAAAATGGATTATTAGTATGTTAATCATATGTAATATTTCTTAGAAAGCTTTTAGCTCTGCTTAATGTGAATAAAATTTAGTAGGGGAATTTCAATTTTGATTGAAAGCATTGCAAAGAGGTAAGAGGATGTCCAAGCAGATATTAGAAAATGTGCAGAGGCATGGAAGAATATTACACATTAGGAAAGAATTGAAGTACATATTGGTATATACACATATTTTGGTATGAGTATCTGTGTGTGAACATGGGTGTGTGTGTGTGTGTGTGTGTGTGTGTGTGTGTAAGTGCTGAAGATTTCAGCAAGAGTCACAAAAGGTGAGTCCATGTATGCCTTTTGATAATATATTGTCTATTAACATTTGGAGACATTGAGGATATTAATTTTGGAAATGGTGAAATTATAAAATATGGATTTCAGAAGAACTTCAATATATAGTATCTTGATGTGTGTTAAACATCAAATAGCAAAATACTTTATTAGTACAGCTTAATGAGTATGCAGGATTGCATGGAAGTTAAGGCATTGTTAATACACAAGTAAGCATGTATTAGAGCATCTGCAGGGAAATGAACTGAATGCAAGCATCAGTTAAGAAGGGTAGGGTATTTCATCTTGGAGAACTTAAGTCAATGTGGTCCATTCAATCCAGGAAAATAATACAAACAGGACAGGTTTAGATAGAAACTGTGTTTTGATTTTGGACAATTGAACTTTCTGACTTAAACATTCAGATCCAGATGTACAGTTCTAGATAGAGCTCAGGAAAGAAATTTGAGCCATAGATGTGGAAGGGGTGTTTCTTTGCATAGTGACTGGTTATCAAATCATGGCCATAGATGAGATGTCCAGAGAAAGCAGACTCAGGAGAGAAGGAAGGAGAGTTAGTTCTAGGGAACATTGTATTTGTAAGACAGGGGAAAGGGGAGAGATGCATGAAAACAACTAAAAAATTACTATTAATAAAAGAAAGGAAGGTATAAATGACTGAATGATATTCCCCATCTAAAGAAGAGAATTGTTTTCATAAGCGAGGTCTAAATTCAGATAATAACCAAGATGCATACAGTCTTGAACATTTAGTGCGTCTTGCATAGTGTATTTACACTTGTAATCCCACTGACTTGGGAGGCTGAGACAGGAAGATCACAAGTTTGAGGCCAGCCTTGGCAACTTTGTGGGACCCTCAGCAACTGAGTGAGACCTGTCTCAAAATAAAAAATAAAAAGGACTGGAAATGTATGTCAGTGGTACAGTGCCCCTTGGGTTCAATCCCCAGTAACAAAAGAGAGCAAAAGAAAAACAAACAATATATTTGGTGGGATGAATGGAAAAGAAAAATGACAGGAGAGTGTTTTTATAGGATCCTGATTATAAAAAGATTAAGGAAAGATCATAACTAAAGTAAGGGTAATTGAGTGATTTTATTCTTCCATATAAGTGAGAAATTTTCATAGGGGGGGAAAGGGGCACAATAGGAATGGAAGTTCATATATAAAAGGAATAATTGGTGAAAGAAGTTTGCAAACCGATGGCCAAATCTAGATTTTTGTTTTGGGTTTAATTTATTTAGGTCTTTTGTCTCCACTATTTATTTTCCTAACACATTAGTGTTAGCCTTAAGCAAGTTACATAACCCTTCCAAACTTTAATTTTCTGAACTGTGTAATTAAGAAAATAATGAAGACTATCTCAAAGATTTTTCTAAGGCTCAAAATATCATGTGTATAAATGCTTTGTAAACAGCAAGCCACCATATGTAAGTTAATTATCACTTTTGTTGTTACCATTAGACTGTTCTGAGTTTTCTTTCTACTCTCTTTACTGTTTCTGTAGTTCAGTATCTCTGCTTTTCCCAAACACATATTTCTATTTCTATTTTTATTATTTACTGAATTTTGCATTTTAGTTCTATGAGACTATGTGAGAAATGCACTCCTGCTCAAAGCAGCACAGTTTTTTTTAAATTTTTAATTAAAAAAAAATTAGAACAGTTTATATTCAAATCCTGCAATCTCTCTTAAAGCTTTGTTTAGGAATTTTAGGGAGCAAGTATTATTTTTTATACCCCAAACTGTATTTTATAAGTGAGAATATGGCCAATATCATGGTGGACCTGAGACTTTTTGTCTCTGTACAAAGTAAGAAGGTAGCCCACTGCAGATGTCTGCATGCTGGAGACATGGGCCTTCTGGGTTAGAGACAAAGAACTTCATTAATCATGTCAAATAAAGAAAGTAACTTTTACCTCCTGTTGGGTGTGGTTCCCTCTCTTCATTTCTTGTTGAGAATTATAAAAAATGCCAAGTGACATTCATACAAGCAGTGAGTTGTGTCACAGGAAGAAATCCCCATGTTTAGAGAACTGGGTATTTTATAATGGACAGTAAACAAATCTGCTCTTTGCTCAAGAGGGAGTCATGATCTGTCTCCCAGGGTTGTTTACTATAAAAACATCCTTGAAATAATAGTCTGTAAGAAAGGCACTTAATGCTTCTGCTGCAACAGAAACAAAAGAAACCCTGAGAATTGTCTTCAAACAAATATGAGCGTATATTAGCCATTAATACTATAGTCAGTGTACAGAGGGTGACTAAGTATACATATTTTCCCATCAGGCTGCCTCCCAATATCTGCAAAGGTGTTCCTGAGTCTTGGCATTTAAATCTCTTTGACTTGGTCTCTGATCTCCCATCTTTTCCTTTGCCCTACTCCAAAATTCTCAAACCCACTCCAATTATACCCTAAAATTCAATGTAGGAAACTTACTCCTTTTTCTATATTCATCCAGGAAGTATGAAGGAGAATTTAGGTTCTGGTTTTTTAGAGCCTCCCTGCCGTGACCCCTCGCCGGCAAGGGAAAACACGACACAGGATTCTTCTTTCAGCAGTTTATTCAGGCCTTGATTCATGTATCATCTTCTAGTGACCCGTCGCCGAGCGCCCAAGCACAGCCTAATAAAGCCTCCAGCATACCAATCTTAAGCTGCCACGTGGACCTTTCTCATAGGGTGGTAAGGGATTGCGTGCCAATTCTCCATATTAGGAGTTGTTTATCACAGGCCACAGTGGAAGCCGGCACCATCTTCTAATGGCGGCCACGGTCCAATTAGAACGGCTTACCACAGTTCCCCCTTCTATTTTATATAACAATGCAGGTGAAAGTAGAGGTCCTATCCCACTGTACAGTAGTGGCTGCAATGTATGGTTCAGTCCCAAGGAGGCGCCTTCCCCAGACCTGATCCCATATCAGCCGACGCCTTTTTTCGTAGGGCGGGGCATGGACGTCAAACCCGCATGCAATAGGACATGCTTTCCTTGAGGTCCGTTGAGGGATCACTCAAGTGCAGTGCCTTGCCT
>NW_025999905.1:7267200-7290028 GCF_001458135.2 Marmota marmota marmota | reverse complement strand
TCAGCTTCTCTCAAAAACATCTGCAAAGTGCTCTGCTTTACCTTAAGTCCTTTTGAACGTAACAACCCGTCTAGGGCCAACAAAATTGGGCTCGAAGAGGCAGTGCCCATAATGTCTCCAAAGATATAATGAAAGTGAAAGTACAAATCCCCGCTCTCTCCTTATTTACAGAGGAGCGTCCTTTTTTCCGCTCTCTCTTTATTTACAGAGAGAGCGCCCCGCTACTTGCTTGCGGATTCCCACTTACCTGGGAACTTACTGGTGCACCACCCTGACTGCTGAAAGTTCTGGATCCTGGGTTCGAGGAATATAATTCCCCGTACGGGCCACCAATTGCCGCGACCCCTCGCCGGCAAGGGAAAACACGACACAGTATTCTTCTTTCAGCAGTTTATTCAGGCCTTGATTCATGTATCATCTTCTAGTGACCCGTCGCCGAGCGCCCAAGCACAGCCTAATAAAGCCTCCAGCATACCAATCTTAAGCTGCCACGTGGACCTTTCTCATAGGGTGGTAAGGGATTGCGTGCCAATTCTCCATATTAGGAGTTGTTTATCACAGGCCACAGTGGAAGCCGGCGCCATCTTCTAATGGCGGCCACGGTCCAATTAGAACGGCTTACCACACCTCCCCATGAAAAAGAGACTTAATTCATTCATTTTATTTAAATAAAGATGTCCTGACACACAAGCATATTCTCTCTCTCTCTCTCTCTCTCTCTCTCTCTCTCTCTCACACACACACACACACACACACACACACCTCATATGAATACACACCTTTTTCTTGCAAGTATCAGTCACCATTAACTGATTTTTTTTTTCAGTGCTTTATTATAGAACACAGAAAAGAAGGGTTTCAGAGAACAGGACAAATAGCCTCAATCTTACCACTATTTCCCCTTTTGTAAAATGCTTTGAGAACTCCTTTCAAGTGAGTGAAGGTCCAGAATGCTATTTAACTTCTGTTATCATAAATACCTTGGCAGCAAAGTATGTTACTATTTGAGTTTTTGCAACCACCAAATGATGAATGAATTCCAGATTTTCATCTCAGTTTCTTCCAGATTGCAAAAAATCCACTGGCCTTTAAAATCAACCTCAAAACTAGGATTAGTGGGAAAAAACAAAGGTTTCACATTAAAAATCAAGAAATGCTGGCAACTGCACCTTTGCCATGGACAAGGGAGTCTCCCAGATGTTTATGCAATTCCATTAAATATTCATGGCTTATCATTTCCCTATAGATATTAGAGATTTGTTCTTGGTCCACATGTACCACTTCTTTGATCTCATTCTTTTCTGCAGCTTCAAGGAGCTCCTTAGTACTCCTGCCCATGTACACATCAATTTCTGTGGTCACAGAACTGAAAGATATGTCAACAGTTATTGAAGAGAAATAGACTAAATGGTAATAGTTGTCTGAGACTTTGTCCTGAATCATCTTCATCTTTCATGCAAACATTTTGGACTATTTGCACTTTTCTCAGAGACTCACCAGATAGGAACTCCAATAAGACACTATTATCAGCAGCCCTGCCAAATCCAATACTAGGAAATTTTGTCCACTTCTAGGAAAGAATCCTTTGGAAACATAATCTACCAGCTTGTGTCACAGTTCCCCCCAACCCCAAGTCTGTACTCTAACAGAAGATGGGATGTCCTTTTGGGGAATCATATGAATTTGCCTATGATACTCTCCCTATCCATAAAGGTGAAGATTTTAGAAATTCTCATTCCAACCATCCATGACATCTACCATCTCATCTTTCAATCACATTTTCTGTGATGACATATCATTCATGCCTCTTGAACTATTTCTATTTTTTCCTAGTTTTCCTTAACCTCTGACTTCTCTTCTTGCTTCTGTCTAAATTAATTAAAATCACAAGGATGCTAGACATCTTAGGGAGATTGATGTTGGCTGGCAGAGGTTGGCACTGGGCCATATATTGCTCCTACCAGCACTTGATTGTCAACTGTTTATGCTAAATTGTCCTCTCTTGTGTCCACTGTAAAAATGTCACAGTATATCACAAAATTACATACATTCTATGTTCTCTTAATTAGGTGGTCAGGGGCTTATATATGCTTCATGGCATTCTCTAGCATGTTGAATATTTGCTTTCTGAACTGTAAACTCCACAGACTCAGTATAACAGAGGTACTGCCACTTTCTCCAAGATTCTCCATTCTCCACCTCAAAGCTGACATTTGAACTGCCATATATTTCACAAATATTTCAGATTCCATAATTCTGTTATAATATGGCTTATTCACATTTTTATTCCCAGATATTTCTTGATAGTCTCACTAGATATTTTTGAGATTTCAACACCTGGTGACATGGAGCAGAAATCATGCTACTTATCCCTCAGTGTTCACACAGAGCAGAGCCTACATGTGGATGACTTAAATGTGACATAGGCTCCTGCAGCTCTACCACACCCTTCATGGACATTTCTTCTCCATAAAGAATCCCCAAATTTCTCTGTGACCATTGCATATTAAATACTGGATAAGTTATTCTACACCATATGACTTTACCCAATGCTTTCTGCAGGAAATTTATTTATTTCTAACACACATTAGTAAAACTTGATCCTGACATTGGAGTAGAAGCCTTTTCAGTGTTTAAGTTCCTTCAGCAAGTTTACTATTGGAGTTCTAATTGTTCCCATATTGTTGGTATTATTTTCTCAAAGTGTTCTGCACATCTCTATCATCAGTGTAAATGCCACAGTAGAGGCTTCTGGGACTATCTATGGTATGCATAGATTTAGGAGGAGCCTTTCCACAGGTCAGAAATCTTTGAAAATGTTTTCTCCGACAGTTTTCATACTATTTATTACTCTACACAATTTTTGAAGGGAGTCCAGGTCCACGCTCTGTTCCACAAAGACTGTAATACTACGAGTAGTTGAACAAAAGCACATTTAGAGTACAAATAATGGGGCATATCTAGAGTACAAAGAATGAAATAACCAGAGGTTATGAACAGAGGCTTCCATGGAGGAATATATTTCTGCTCATTTGTTTTGTGACCTTCTCCTGTTTCCCTTCCTGTTCCTTTTTGTAGTCATTTGCAACATCTTGGCTCCAACCTGCCTGAGCCTTGCAAAGTCAAAGCTGGCAAGACCATTATTTTGGTGTCCTGTGTAGTATGGGTCAGCTATTTATTATTCATGGAGTTATCCTATATTAGCAAAAATGTTAGCAAAAGATAGTTCATTGAGTCTATTTTAGAATGTTCAGCCTAGTGCATTTTTAAGACAAGCCAAATGGTTAATACTGATAATTTATTAACACTCAGAGCATATCTTGAATGGCATATAATTCTAATACTTATAAAAAGCTTATTGAGAGTGTATCATAGATTACATTATTCTAAGTGTGTATTCTTTAACTTTATTAACATAATAATCTCCAAGCAAGTCTATAAGACCATTAGTTATTATTGCCATAAAGATGAGGAAATTGAAGCCCAGAAAAGTTCAATACTTTTCCTAAAGTCACAGAGATAAATTTTAGAACCATGTTTCAAATCAGGTGGATAATTTCCAGCATCCATGCATTTAATCACTCTGCTATGCTAGATCTTGATGTCCTATTTGGGGGGTGATAGTTAACTAAAAACAAAGCATAAACCAGCCAAATTATTCCCAAACAGAAATGAGAATAGAAAGCAAGAAAAAGAAAAAAAGGGATGAGGAAACCTCATTCTGCCATAAATTTTAATTATTTTTAAAAGATACAAATACTTGATACAAAAAAATAAGAAGACATAATATTAACTGTGATATTGCCTGGAGTCCTCTGGGCTAAGAAAAGGGTAATTTTAAAAGTGTCTTGAATACATACTTTAGGGTAGATTTGAGAAAGTTCTTATAGATTTTGGAGTCAGAAAGCAGCAAGAAGCTCATGAAATAACCAGAGGTTATAAACAGAGGCTTCCATGGAGGAATATATTTCTCCTAGGCAGAATCCAATTCCAGGCTTCAGTGGGAAGAAGGATGGTAAGGTCAGGTAAGTTGTTGAAGCACTTAGAAACTCTTCTTACTTTTACTGCAAGTTTAACACTGCTAGTGTGTGCAAGCCCCTAAGCAATGTAGGCAGAAATCAAGTAGGTTGCCTCAGGCAGCAGCAGGAAAAAGAAATGCTGAAGGTATGATTGAGTAAGTGGGCCAAAGGAAACTTGTAATATAAATGCAATTGACAAAAATGCCATGAATCAAAAAGGCTAAGGCACTTCCATATTTGTGTTCCTTCATCCTCCATTTATGGTATACCCTTAATGGGTATATTGCAGGCATAAGGATTCAGTTATGGCTTTTCTTTCAGTAGAGAGTAATTTTTAAGAAGAGAAGAAACAGCCTGGATTATTCATACTGTGAACTTTAAAAATTGTATATTTGAAGAGCAGCAGCATCAATCCGGGAGCCCATTGAACATTTTAGTTGTCTGAAACATTCCTAGTCTAGACAGTAGTTCCTTCATGTAAGCCTGTGTGGTGCCAGGCATTGAATAGCACTTGGGAACACACACAGAAAAGTGAATGCTCTATGAAATCTCTGCTTACATGGGATGTAGGATGTGGTGTGTGTGTGTGTGTGTGTGTGTGTGTGTGTGTTTAAATTATTTTGAGATATATATCTCCACTAAATTAGCTGTTCCTTTTGTGACTAGTCAATATGGAAAAAAATCATATTATTAAAAGAAAAAAATTAAGAGTGATTGATTTTTTTTAAAAGAGAAAGAGAGAGAGAGAGAGAATTTTTAATATTTTATTTTTTAGTTTTCGGCGGACACAACATCTTTGTTCGTATGTGGTGCTGAGGATCGAACCCGGGCTGCACACATGCCAGGCGAGCGCGCTACCACTTGAGCCACATCCCCAGACCAGAATGATTTTTTTTTTAATCAATGAAAATGGACCTCTAAATGATATTTTGTATGACTTCATGTGCTCTGATCCTGAATGGCAAAGACAGGTCAACAATAATTTTTAAAAGGGTAAAGATAAATAAACCTAATATGTTGTCTGCTCTCTGGTAAAACTCCCCTTGGTTGTTTGAAAGCAATTCATACAGATAAATTCCTCCAAGTTGATGATAATAAATAAATTTTGAGAATCTTCATCATTTTTTAACTATATGATATAAGGTAGCATTCTGAATTCTGATGAGGAATAAGATTATTTTGCTAATTTTATTCCACAAAACAGCTATATTTGATCTATCTCACACTTTTTTTTTCCAATCTGTCTTTTCGCTAGTATTTTTTCCTATTTCCCTCCCTCATGCTCTCCATTTTCTATCTTAATCAGAGAGTTTTGGGGAAAACAAAAGTATCCTACTTGTCAAAATCAAGAACTATTATATTTTCCAACATGGACCCTTACTTAATTTATCTATTAGTATTTTTTTAGGGAGCTAACATGGAACTTTACTTAATTTATCTATTAGTCTTTTTTTAGGGAGAGTAAAAATATCAATGAAAAGAAACAAAATTAATCTGGAAGAAAAGCCATGGTGATGCATGTTATGCCTTTCAGGTAATTTGCAAACTAGGAAGGAACAGGGAAAACATCTATGCTATCAGAGTATTATTGTTTTGGTTTCTATTTTGGTGATAGAAGATTCTTTAGTGAATTTTACACATTGTTTACCTTTTATCTTAGTGAAAATGATAATCATATTTCAATGCAGATGTTAATTTAAAATCTGATATTATGAAGCCTGGATAATCTGTTCTTTTAGTTCTCAGTTAAAACTTGCTAAAAACTTAAAATCATGGAGGTATTTAAAATTTTTCCTCCTACTTAGATTTTATAATAACTGGGTTTTCCTCCAAATATTAACTCTGTTACAGTAAATATAGCTTATGTTTGGTATAACATAGAGGTCATTTTTTTTAAATTCAAAAAACACTTTTAATCTGCTGGCTTTAGGAATAAAATGAAGCAATTTGAAAGATCAGAAATAAGATTTAGGAGACTCGATTAAAAATTACATTTTGTAGCTTATATACATATTTTAATATCTATTAATTTGGCAATTCTTTTGCCTATCTAATTTGGTTAAGTTTGTACTGAAATCTCACTAATTTTTTAATTGTATTTTTTGAATAGGTTTTTTTTCACTTAATTTTCTTTTAATGTGAAAAGATATCTTGAATACTTATAATTATATGAAATGAGATAATTAAACATAAATTCCACTCTTAAATTTAAAATATATTATTTACAATAAAAATTGTTAACTTGGTTTAAATCCATGGTGAGTTCAGCTGAAAAAGGACTGCATCATCTAATTCTTCTTAAGGTATTCAGTAGAAAAGTATTATACTTGGAGACATTCCTGATTTCTGAGATATAAAAAAAAATATTTCTTGAAATAGATCTTCATTATCAGTGGATCGAGTCTTTAAATTTGTGGCTTGTGCTTATTAGGATAGTTGAAGAAGCTAACACTTTCATCTCTTTGATCATTTATACTAATGCTTCCATGATCTCAGTAGCTTCCATATTCATTGATCTCTAGGAGTTCCCCCTTTCACTAGCCTCTCACTGATTTAATTCTATTCTCTTTCATTTTCATCAACCTGAAAATGTGCTCTAGAATTGCTAGTCCTATGAAACTTGACTAGACCTATCTATTTACTTTTTCATTTACCTGACTGGCAGGCTTCTGCCAACAGCAATCCCCAAACCATTAATCCTAAAATTGAAATGGTCAATATTCAGTTCTTATTTTACCTCAACTCTTCAAATTACTTATATTATATAACTGATCATTTCTTCCTGAAATATTCATCTCTCCTCTTGCAGATCTGTTAATTTCCTATTTCTTAGCTCATTTCTGGATCCTTCTCTTCAATCTCCCTTTTAAATTCTTCCTTCTCAACATGACCTCTAAATATTGGCTGGTTCCGGATTACTCTCCATTTTAAAATTTAACTTTAATTTCCTATATGATCATCTGTTCCAAGGCTTTAAATACCACATATGTGACAATAACTCCCAAATGTATATTTATAAATCAATCTTCTCTCAACTTCAGCTCTAAATATGCAGCCATCTAGCTGACATCTTCAATTAGATGGCTCACTGCAATTTCACATTTAACAATTCAAAAAATGAATTCTTGATTCCCTTTCTTCTCCATCAAAAATAAAAAGTGAAATACAACTCTGTTTCTTCCTTTAGCTATTGCATTTTGAAATTATACTCTCACCATTTTATAAATTTGGAAAAACCAAGTTATTTTTTATAATAGATGTTCAACGCATGAATTGTCTCAACATATAATCTGCCAACAGGTCAACTCTCTGAAATAATTCTAAGTTATGCTGTGCTTACTGTAAACCCAGTTAGCTCTATTTCTTTTCTGAACTACTGTAGCATCTTACTTCTTTGTCATCTTCCATCCCTGCCCCCTACCATGTCTCTCACCAACATATTTTTATTAGAGAAGCCAGAAAAATCCTCAGAAGATATAAATCTAAATATGTTATTCCCCCTGCATGAAACCTTAAACTCAAACTGTATAAAAGTACAATACAGTTTTCTTAACACTCCCTGTAAAAGTTACGTAGACAATCTCTGGCCAGTTTTCAAAGCCAACCGACAGGATTCTCTTTTGTTTACTGTGACTAGCCCCACGGACCTTGTCACACTCTACTCCCTTCTTCTGTGTTTTTGATTTTTTTCCAGGATGTTTCCTTTTCATCTTTCAGTTTTTAGTGTAAATGCCAATCTCTCTCTGAGGACTCTCCTGCCTACTTGAAGTTTTTCCTCCATGAATTATCCACCTCTATATATTCTTTATTACCTTCATTCACTACAGTTAATGTGATGTAAATTTATGTATTTTTTTTATCCTCCATTATCCCTGAAGATAGTTTATTTATTCATGATTCTATATCAAACTGATGAATGGAACATTTGACACATAATGGGCATTCAATAAATATGGATGAAATGAATCAATTACACTTAAGGTAAATAGGAGAAATAACTCTACTCTTCATTGAAAGGTTATATTGAAGATTAGATATGCTTTGATAGAAATTAAAGTTTTCTGACTTTAAATTTCCACTATTCCTAGTCATGGGTATGTTATTGACTTACGTATGAATAGACAGTTTTTGAAATACCTAAATAACTAGCTGACTATGAAAGAGTGTCCTAGAAATTCCTGGAATCTAATTGAGCATGTTCACAGAGAGGACAGACACCTCAACATACTTACTGCAAATACTTGAGTTGTTCTGAGGTAATGACTTTAAAATTTGAGATGAAAAGTATTCTTTCAATGCACTGCAATTTGTAGGACTAGGTCAATTTAAGTACAGAGCCACATTGTGCTTCAAACTTTTCCAATTTCTTTCTCTCAGTTGAATCTGTATGGTAATTTTGGGTTAGAATTTCTTACCTTAAATCCAACAGAAAGGTTATAGCAGAGAAAGAATACCATACTCCATAGCAATTCGTACACTGCACTCAAACATTTTCTGACTACCTATCAATGATAGACTGTGCTTGTTGAGAGTATTTGCTGCTTTCTTGTACTTCTCTTGATTGAATTTGAAATGATTTTAATTTTTCATGAAGTTTGGCTAACATAAGACTTTAATTCACTGGAAACCATAATGGTAAAACATCATTTCCTGATTACATGAGCAGTTTCAAGTGATTTAAAGTGTTTTAAAATACCCAATCTAAGGACATTTTTGCATGCATTATAATAGACACTACTAACTGTCAAATCCAAGATCTCTTTAAGACTTTTAACATTTGACAAACTACATTATAAACTCCTTGTTGAAATACACTATGGCATAATTTGGAAAGCAGTGAAACACTACTGTACCTCAATGTTTTATAAACAAGATTTATTAGTTTGGTTTGTCTCGTTTGTGTGAGGTACAGGGATTCGAACCAAGGCCTCATGCATGCTACACTCAGACTCCCCCAGCCCCCAAAGTAGGTGGGTTAAAAAAACAAACAAACAAACAAACATGAATTTAACCTTGATGTGGAAGGTATTTTTACAGAGCCAGAATGTGTACTTTTTTATATAAAAGGTGACTGAGTCTATCTTAAAACCACAAACAATCCTTAGATAAGTGAGGATTGAATATTTCAAGGTAATTCCTACACTGAGCTGGCACCAGGCAATGTATTGAAAGAAAAAAAAATAGTACCTCTCTTCTCTATTTTCTTTTTCTTCACAAATCTATTTTAACCCCCAAATATCCCAAAACATTACATGGAGTATATGGACAATATGTGTTTTGAGGGTGGGGGTAGTGATGGCAATGATGTCCTATTTGAATGTTTATATCTATCTGAATCTCATTCTCTTTGGAATTTACATTTATTGATTATACCATCCATTTGATAATTTATTTAGCTTTATGTCTTAGTAGGTTTATTATATATATATATATATATATATATAATAAACCTACTAAGACATAAAGCTAAATAAATTATCAAATGGATGGTATAATCAATAAATGTAAATTCCAAAGAGAATGAGATTCAGATAGATATAAACATTCAAATAGGACATCATTGCCATCACTACCCCCACCCTCAAAACACATATTGTCCATATACTCCATGTAATGTTTTGGGATATTTGGGGGTTAAAATAGATTTGTGAAGAAAAAGAAAATAGAGAAGAGAGGTACTATTTTTTTTTCTTTCAATACATTGCCTGGTGCCAGCTCAGTGTAGGAATTACCTTGAAATATTCAATCCTCACTTATCTAAGGATTGTTTGTGGTTTTAAGATAGACTCAGTCACCTTTTATATAAAAAAGTACACATTCTGGCTCTGTAAAAATACCTTCCACATCAAGGTTAAATTCATGTTTGTTTGTTTGTTTGTTTTTTTAACCCACCTACTTTGGGGGCTGGGGGAGTCTGAGTGTAGCATGCATGAGGCCTTGGTTCGAATCCCTGTACCTCACACAAACGAGACAAACCAAACTAATAAATCTTGTTTATAAAACATTGAGGTACAGTAGTGTTTCACTGCTTTCCAAATTATGCCATAGTGTATTTCAACAAGGAGTTTATAATATATATATATACACCATATGTATATAAACACATGTCTCTCTATGATATATATATATGTAAATACATCTCTATGTAGATATATTATTATATATTATATATAATATGTATTTATATATATATAAATTATATAATATATATTTGTAGATGTATTTATATGTGTATATATGTACATATATATAAAGGCATATAGAGTAGAAATCAAGAATACATGGTTAGAATTGAACTGCATTCATTTGAATTTGCAACTTTGGACATGTTCTTTCATCTCTGTGTCTCAGTTTATCTGTAAAATGTGAATAATTATAGTGGGGGCACAGTCCAGCAATTATATTACCACTCATTATTATTATTGGTCTATGAAATTATTTATTGTAAGTATGTATAATTTGAAGGCAAGGCCTCTGTGTACCATTTTCCCCCAGAACTATACACATGAGGTACTCATGCATTAAATGAATGAGAGATATTGGGCAAAAAATAGATTATAAAAGAGAATGGACACTTGACATTTGGAGATTACAGAGTATAGATTGAAAGAAAGCAGGAGACAGAGGAAGTAGGTAGAGAAGAAGTATAAAGAAGAAAGCAAATAGTCTAAAGTTTAGATACATTCAATTATTTAAATGAATAATTAAATATTTGCTATTTTACTTTCATTTTTAAATTGCAAAAATTTGATTACTTTTATAGTAATGTTTGATTTCAGGTCTTTGCACTTTCATAAAATTCCTCTTCTCTGTTTTTTTTCTTATCCCCTGCAAATATCTCTATCTCTAATATACAGATTTTGAGTATATCACAATGTAAATATACTTTGTATTAGTCTTTTTTTCATTGCCAATAACACAATACCATAGAATGGGTATTTTTAACAAAAAGAGGTTTTAGTTTACAATTCTGGAGGTCCAAGAATGAGGGGCTGCTTCTGTTGATGACCTTCTTGCTGGGAGTCCCCAGGTATCACCAGGCAAGAGACAGGGAGCACATGTGCAAAGTCTCTTCTGATATTTCTCCCTCTTCTTATAAAACCAACAGTATTCAATCATGGGGACTCCACTATGATCATCTTTTCTATTCCTACTCAGCTCCTAAAGGTCTGGCCTCTAAACACTGGAGTTAATAGTTTCCACCTTCTCGGTCTCTAACAGTGGGGATTAAATTCCAATGCCGAAACTGCTGGGACATAATCAGGTCACATCCACACCATGGCCATGTTTCAGCAGCAGTTAACATGCCATTGTTTTGATCATCATTCCCTTCTCTTCACCAGCAAGGATAAATTTCCATTTCACAAATAAGAGATTTAGAATCTTGATTGATAAAATAATCTGACTGGAAGGGATTGTATTCTTTTTGTTTTCTAGACAGTCATTGTTCTCATCTGTTTGACTCATATTGCAGCTATTTTACAATTCCATTCTTCACATCCACCTCTCAGAGCTTTTCCCAGTTTTCAGACACTGTGACTAAACAGCAAGAGGCAGAAGGGAAAGGGTTACCACAGGAATTTAATGAGCTCTCTGTCCTTGCCACAGGAGCATAGCAAGTCACTGAACCTGGCTATTCATTGCTTTCTTTTTTATTATGAGTGTTGTCATTCTCATCAACACCTACTGGTTCAAAATTCTAGAACTGAATGCATCAGAGGAGGCAGAGTTAAGTATTTGAATTAACGATGAATAGAAATTAGGCCTCCCATGATTTATCCATTTTATTTATATTTCTGGAAAATACCTTTAAACTACTTTCAATAGTTACTTGTAGGAGGATTATACAATGGCCCAGTTTCCCTTGATATTTTTGAAACAAATGTGCTTAGCTGTTAAGGGCCCCCCTTCAGTGAGTGTATAGAAGTTTAAGACTCTTAAGAATTCATGTTCTAATCTTCTGGAACATTGGTATTATCACAGTTTCCCAGCAGAAGTCACGATTTATGTGCTCAAGGGAAAATCTGGAGTTTTTCCCAGTTGGTATCTGGGTTGTTCTCTCTTAGATTAGCACATAGTAGAGAAATTCAGAATTAGGCTTGGCAGATAAATGAGACACCTACTGGTTTTTTGTTGTTGTTACCAGAACTGATTCTTGGTATCAGCATCATACCATAATTTGTGTGCTTCTGCATGTACATGTGAATTTGTGTTATTAAGTTTCATAATAAGTTATTAAAAATATACTTCACCATGTAATATATCATTGTTATCAATATTTTTGGCAGGAATATGTGAATAGACACTAAGTAGACAATTGGTTTTGGCAATATAATCTAAATATTGTGTCACGTATGTTTATTTTAAATTAAACATATGCATTTCCCTGGCAAGAATAAAAATGCTAATTAAAATACCTCTCTCAAATTTTAAAAAATTAATAATTTTCTGCAAAAGCAAAGATATTAAACATTTCAAAAGACAACAAAAATCCTTACAAATCAAAGTCCAGTGTTTTTTCAGTTTCTTAATTGAAAGATAATCAAGTTTCTCCTTGATTATTTTGTTACAGTTGGTCTCTTAACTTTAGATGTTTTTATTCCTATTTAGTTGTTTGACTTTTTTTTAAATATGATAATATCTGGCTGGATTTCTTCCTTCTCTTTTCAATTAAAACCAAATTTTGAGCTTGGACTTTTTGTAAATTAATTCTTATTTCTTGTATTACTGGTCATGACTTGCAACATTTGTCAAAATTTGAGATATGTTCTTAGTGGGATGAAGAACATAAGGTATCACAATGACATTGTCTCATTTGTGTGTGATGGGGCTATGTTAAGATCCCCAAGAGAGAATCTAATCAAAGTAAAGCAACCTGGATATGGGCTTCAGAAAACTCTTTAGCTTAGTTATTTCTCAAAGTCTCAAAAACTGAGACTAAGTCTGAACTTTAGTATCAATTTGAAAAGAGGGAAAAATATTGACACATATTATGTAAGGAACATCATACATTCAGAAAAACATATTAATAGACACTTTATGTGTTAAGCATGTCCTACTAGCTGTGTAGAACATAAAGCCAGATTTATCTTCAGATATTCATCCCTGAATGACATTTGTAGAAGAAGGAAGTTATTGTTATTGTGAGCATATATTGGTTTGGAGTTGTTTATTACAATCAAAGTATTGACAGAAAATATATATAATCATCCTATAATAATAAGCAATATCTATCATGTGTAAAACATTCACTGATTCCTTTTCTCACATTATTCCCTTTGATCATCCTCTCAAATTTACAAGATTGTATTATTTACTTGACCAAGAAAATTAAGGTTAAGAGGGACAGCACATCTTTAATGTGCAGGTAGAAATGGCCCTTGGATTTGCCTGATTCCATCGTTCATGTTCTTCATTCATTTGCTCCTCTGGTAGGTGAGCACAAATCTACCTACCATCAGCTAGAAACTAAACCAACATCAGTGATTGCTGCAATAACTTCCAGGCACCAAGGTGAGTAAGAGTTGAGAAACACAGGTGGTAAAATGTCAATCTTGGTGGAAGAAGATGCAGTATCATAAATCCTGACTCAAAGTGGCTATGATATATACATATTTATCTTCATGTATATTTATACACACATCATTTCCCACTTCACAGTTCAGAGTTGATAAAAATAGCTCAATGTTATCATTAAGTATTCTGGATTTCCCATCACTTTACTTTGCTATTCTTGGCACTGGTTTGACCTCTGGCAAAAAGGTAACAGTCACATCCAATATACAGAGGCTGAAAAAAAGACAAAATTTCTTGAAGCTGTGTTTTATGAAAGAAGGTATTTTTCTCCCAAGATATACTCTCACAGTCCATTGAACAGAATTGTGTATCACAGCCAATCTCAAGTTCTGATGGAATACACATTTGAGAAAGAATATTGAGGAATTAATTTGTGATATTCACGTTGGTTCTCCAACAATTAATAAAAAAAAAAATTCAGAGGTGAGGAAAATTCATGGCATAAAAAAGATTAAGAATGAACACTAGAATCATGCATAACTATATTACTAAAACATGTTTAAAATGTAGTGATAGAAGAAAAATTTCCAAAATTATTCACTAAAATCAAATATATAACATGAAAATATAACTAAATAATTCAGTTCTTAGTTCTAGGACCATACCAACAAAAATGTTTAAATAATGTAACTACTGGATTATAATTAATGAAGATAACTTAATGAAGAATTTTTGGAAAATAATTAAAGATTCAAAGAGAATATTATTTATGAGAAAAGACACCAAATGGGAAAGTTTAGAAACATGAAATATGGTGGCAGGATTAAGTCATGACAATAAATCTAGAATTTTTTTTCAAATAAATTGCATGTAATCTTATTTTGAGTACAAAATTAAAGTCCTATTATATAGTTTATGGTAGACAAAGGGAATGCAAGGTAAAGCAGAATGGTTAAATGAGAGAGATGAAATAGCTGCTCCCCAAGAAGAAGGTATCTGGTGGCCATAAACTGCTCTGTCCCTCCATTCTGGTGACACTTCAGGCACAAACATCCTGGTACAGTTATGCTGCAGCATTTCTCTGTTACTGTTCTTCATTTATGGGGTAGCTTTAATTTCCAAGAGCAACCACAGTAGCAGAAAGTTGGGGAAATATGCCTCATAGGTATATGGATGAGAGTAGTTTACTGCAACAGAAGCAAAAATTAAATGTTGAATTATTTAGAATTGCTTATCTATATATCACTTCCTTTCCTTCTAATACTTGCTAATGGGAATTGGTGGAAGTAAAAAATTCTGAATGTGCTAGAAATTCAGGCAATTCGTCCTTAGAAGAGTTCTAGTTATTAATAAAATTATCATATGCTTTTCACAAGTCTTTGAATGGTCTTAGTCTAAATAGGGCACCGAAGAAGTCAGAGAACAGTCAACTTTTTCTATGAGCCTTGTTTGTCTGGATTTGGTGAACCCTCCTTGCCTATTTTTAGATCATAGTTAGTACATTATTCTGTTTACTTTTCTCCTTGGTTTGGATCATATGTCCTCAAAGCCATACTTACTAGAAGGGAAGAAATCATAGTGCTATGATAGTTGTGGGTTGGTGATAAAAGGGAACTGGAGATAGGGGAAGAATTTACTGATGCTACAAAATTGCTACAATGCAATTTCACAAGGCTAAATTTAACCTAACCAAGCACACATGGCATTTTAGTTGTTGAAATTATATTGCCTTAAAAATGAGTTTTTATACCAAAAATAGTTCGCATGTGGGAGCCAAGAGAAGAATTAATAGAGTGAAGAGGGCTGAAAGATTGAAGCCTAGGGTATTTGACAAGATAGATTCCAACAGAAAATGTGAAATGGGGATAATTTGTTTGGGACCCTGGGAGTTGTAGTTCAGAATATTCTAGAGACATTTTTAATTTTTGGAATTCAGTATGCTAATATTTCTTCATGTGAAATGATTTCATATTAAAGAATGACTTTAGAAGGATATAGTGGAGTCTGAATAAAAAATACAGGGCAGAAAATATTTAAATGACCATAGAGTAGATTTATTTGTTCTATTAGAAAGAAAAACTCTACATTCTATCAGAAATCTAATGAAAGAAAAACAGGAAAGACAACTGATCTAGCCCTTAATTAACCTTTCTTAGTTTCAGGCCAATTTCTAATTATTCTAAGTCATTCATGCTTGCAATATACATGTTTTTTTTTCAAGTGTCTAGAAAAAAGTTACAAATTAAGAGAAGAAACTATGTGGCATCTCAGTGACCTAAAGGAATTGAAGGACTCACACATGGTTAAACCTGACATTTTTATGTACCAGATTTAGTGGAAATTAGGGAAGTAAATTCAATCCTAGAAATTTCAGATTGGAAATCTAGCAGAGATATGCTTTCTTCATGTTAACACAACACCTTGATAGCCCCAAAATGCACCTGGGGATGGCTGAGTAACGGGATCCATTGCTCACTTTCATACATGTGGTCTAAAGTGAGAAGAACCTAGTTTTCTTAAGGAAAATGACATATGCTAGTTTTTAATTTTTCTGCCCCCTTTCCCCCTTAGTATCCAAAACACTGCTGCATCATTGGTCCAGTTATTGTAGAAAGTTGATGCGAGATCTGTTTGTAAGGCAGATGCATCATTTGATTTTCTGGAAGACATTAACTTATAACTTAAGAAAAAAAATTCTGGCATAAACAAATCTCTTAATGTTATGCATTCTTCATTAGCAGAAACTTTTTGAAGGACACCAAATTTGTTCCTTGGTAACGTTCTAAAGTTCTCACATGGATGGAAGTTCAAATACAATCGCCACCTATGCTCTCTGTGTGATGATAACTCCCTTTGTGAGCCTTGACTTGATGTTTCACTCACTCTTTTTGATATGACCTTGAAAACATAGACCCTTTTTAGTATTTCTTTTGAGAACTCCTAGAACCTATAGTTTGCAGTTAAGTATTAGAATTACTGTAAATTAAATCACAATTTCATTTCTGCTGCCTGTTTTATTTTTAAATACTTTTATTATACTTTTACTCAATAGCTATGGAGAAAACTCAGCCTCCACTAAAGTTCTCACCTTCATGAGTTTAGTTTTTTATGTTATTTTTAACTGCTGTTAAAAATAAATGTTTTAATTTCCTCATCATTTGGGAACTTGAAGCAACTTCAAGGATAAATGGAGGAGGGTTGATATGACAGAGGCCTTCCAGAATTGAGAGGGATCTGGAGCCATCCTTTCAACTGTCATCCCTTTTGCCCTCCCAGTTTTCAACTGAGGATTTTAAGGGTGAGGCATGTTTCTTGAGTTGTACAGGGTTATAAAACTGTTTAGTGATGAGTCTCCGTTGATCACCTGGAACATTTTTATCCTAGCATAGTTATTTCCACTATCTCATGAAGATCCTCTGGCCATTTGCTGGCAATAGGAAAACTGAATTAAAAGCAAATATTCCACTCTCATCAGTCTACCTGTGTTACTCTAGCAGCTAATATCCATGTTTTACTTCCTTTGGTAATCTCTTCTGCTAGACTCATTTTTCTTCAATTATTCATCATCTTCATTCTTTATTATACACTCCTTTATTGTCTACAGATTCAAGCTCAGTGCCTCGAGTCTATTCTTATTAACTCCTGACAGTGAAATCTTTTTTATACCCCTAGTTAATTTTATCTTCTTATATTTCAATTGTACTCTTCAGAGTTTTGGTGGAGAGTGATGAAGACTTAGGAAGTATTAATGCAGAGTTCTTGAATAGTATTCCATATTTTTCTATTTTTTGTATTTTTATTTATTTTTAACTTATTTTTATAATTTTAGTGGTATATTATAGTTATACATAAGAGTGAAGTTTTTTGTTTTCATGCATGCCCCAAAAATAATTTTGTGAATTTCATTCCTTAGTGCCTCTCCTTTTCTTCCCTCCCTCACTCCCTCTGGTCTTCTTCCTCTACTCTATTAGTCTTCTTTCTATTTTCATGAGATCTGCCTCTTTTCCACATTTTTTCCCTCTAGCTTCCACATATAAAAGAAAACCAATAACCCTTCAAATTCTTAGTTTGGCTTATTTTGTTTAACATAACTTAGGTTCTATTCATCTTTTCAACAACCATTCCAACTTGCTAATCAATTTGCCTTCTTCATATTGCTAATTATTTATTACTTGTTTGGGGACTCATCTTCTTTAAGAACATAATTACTTTATAATATGATCTTATATGTAGCAAAATAAAAACATTTTTGGCACAAATATTTTGGGGAGTAATCAGGAAATGATGTTTTAAATATATAAACATCACTCACAGGAGTCCTATTGTTCTAGAATAAAAAGAAGCATTTGCAATGGATGGATTTATTTTTAAAAGGAACCTCTAATGAGTATTTGTATGACAACTGAAGTTATTAGTATATAATTTGGATATTAGATTATGAATGCTACCAATTATTTTTAGGTGTTTTGATAAATTTAATTATTGTTTTGTAAAGTATATCCTTATTCCTAGAAGTTGCATATTGAAGAATATATGGAAGAGATGCCATAATGTGTAATTATTTTAAAACAGTACCAAAGCATGTATGCATACAGAAGAAATATAAATAAATATCACAAAATATTATAGTTGTCAGAGCTAGTTTGAGGGCATGATTTTCAAAACAACATTTTTTATATAAAAAACAAAACAATAAAAAACTATTATCAGATGGAGATGCTCTAAAGCAATAATACTCAACTCTTCTCTACCATGGCATATCTGGTAGATGATATTATCCAAAAAAGCAGAAACTTCTATGACAGAGACAGAGTAACAGACCTATTGCTTACTTTCATACATGTGGTCTAAAGTGAGATGTGGTCTAAAGTATATATGAGATATCTCTGGTAAAAGTCAGGTTCAAGTCCAACCCTTTCTACCTCATCTATATTATTACTGATGTGCATCAATACTGATCTTATCAATGTGATTTGACACCATAATTGATAGCTGTTTTTTTTCAATTCCAGTATTCCTGTTCTTCATAATGATTTACCATAGAGGAGAATGGAATAAACATAACATATACTTTCTGCCAACTCAAGATATTTAACTAGAATTATAGATAAATTATCCATTAATTATTAATAATTATTTACTATAGCAACTTATCTATGAAAATAACTTCTTGATCTAATTTTCATTTATTGTTTTTTATTAAATAGTTGAATTGGGCATTACATTAGGAACAGAACATAAAATGGTTAATGAGATACGACCTTGTCCTCAAGGAACATATACTATCTACCATATAGTAGGTGATTCAAAGAAGAGAACAGGCCATTACATTATATGACCCATGAGAGAACTCTTACAGTTAGGGAGAAACCAAACTCTAACTAACTACTGGAAAGAGAGACACAGAATTTATTGACTCATCTGAAAAGTTCCAGGACTGTTTCCGTCTCTGGCTTAGCTTTATGTCCTCAAGAATTTTTGTTTCTCTTAGTTCTGATTTTCTCCCCAAGAACTTCATTGTCTTTACTTCTGTTAGCAGCATGACCCCAACAGTATTAGGTGAATCCCCTACTACTTTGCAATCCTAGCAGAAAGAGCTATCATTATTTCTAATGGCTGAGAGAAATTTCTGGAGCTAATGATGCTAACAGGTGTCTCAGCACATTTGCTCATCCTTGCAACCAATGTCTTACATCAAATTGCCCAGACCTAAGTTAAGTGCTCATCCCTATGGCTATGGAACAAAGGGAATTTTTAAAGGAAATTGATGTGCTGCCATAAAATGGAGGGCAGCTTGTGTCTGTCAAGTAGGTAGATATAATAGATATTCATTGCTTACAATAAGAAGATGTGACTCTTACAAAGTACTGTAGGAAAATAGTCAGGACACTGTGTATCTATAAAGAAGATGTTACATGTGTTAGAACATGGGTCTTGAAGAAAAGGAAGGTCATTTGATGTTAAAAATCTACCAAGTACTAATAAGAAGCATACAATAAATAAATGAAAATAAAATAATGACAGGAGACATGTAGGTAAATTATAGTGATTAGTCACTATTTGCACATGTTTTGCACACATATAGCACTAGTATAGCAATATGAATGTTAAAGTATTAAACACAAAAGCCTTAATAAGAAATGCATATATTTATCTTTGTATATGGAGATCCAAACCAATGTAATAATTATTGAGGAAAATAAATCTCTCCTTCAAGTTTTTGCTCAGATAACTGCTTCCCAAGAGGCACACATTCTGTCCTCTATTTAAATTACATCCTACTCCCAGTTTATAGTCTCCAAATAGTTTTCATCTGCTTTACTTGTTATAGCATTATTACCCTCAAACTTTAAAAAACAATATAGTTAATTTTCTGTTTTTAGTTTGTGAGAAAATTTATTTAATGAATGAAAACATTCATTCCAATAAGTAGTCTCTATATTAATAAATATTCAGCAAATGTATGAAAAATTGGGATGGTGAAGAATCACTCTAGTTTTAGAAATATGGTTATTTTCAGTGAGGATGAGAGGAATGTGTACACATGTTTTAGTAGATCTATAATTTTATGTTGATTTTTACAAATGAACTAAAGAAAAATGCATCCATTTTGACATTTGCTAAATTCATGTAGTTTCATAGGTACTCATGATTTTTTCCTCCAAAGTTTTTAGTTGTTAAATTTTACTAGTAGAATTGTATTAAAATCCATTTTAATTTGGTAAAACTTCAAATCAGCATTGTTTTAAAAAAATTAAATTATATTAGGAATGTTAACAAGAAAATATTTTTTAATGTCTGGAAAAACTCACAGGAATTAAAAATAATATGTTGTAACATCTTCAATTAAAAAAAAAAATAGGCTAAGGATCCAAAAACATACCACAGACTTTAAGCTGCTGAGATTTTGGTGGATCTACCAATTGAAATGTCATACATTCTACTGTAGCCTGCTAATTGCATTGAACATTAGCAGAAAAAAATATTGTTTTCTAAAATTAATAACAAAAGAGACTGTAAGTGAACGTCAGAAAGGATTTGCAGTCATGATTTGTCATTTACAATTGAATTGTGGTATTATTGGTGGCAGTGATTGTGCAAATTGGAAACAAAATCAATCCTAGAAATGACTAAAACAATCTTAATAGTCTTTAATTTAAAATAAAAAAGCAAACTCTTAATTTCAAAGGACCATAAGAAATGGTAGATATTCCCAAATTTGACAGCAATTATAATATTATATATTTTTTATTAGAGTCTCAAAAAAAAAACAGAAACAGTTGAGGATGTGTGGAGAGAGAGAGAGAGAGAGAGAGAGAGAGAGAGAAGGAGGGGAGGGGAAGTGTGTGGGGGGGAGTAAGATCTATTATGAAGAATTGACTCAAAAGATTATGGAGATTGAGAAGTGCCATGATCTGCTCTCTGAAAGCTGATGCCCTAGAACAACCGGTGGTATAATTCAGTCTGAGATCAAAGGCTTGGGAATCAGGGGAAACAATGGTGTGAATAGCTATCTAAGGACTGGAGAAGATGAGATAAAATGGTCTGGGTCAATATGGTATATAAGGGAACAAAAAAAAAAAAAGAGGGTTTGTGAATTCCTCCTTCCTTTATCTTGTTCTATTGAGGACCTCAATGGATTGGATGATACTCAAACTGGGAAGAGAAATCTTCTTCATGAGTTCATTGATTCAAGTGTTAATCTCGAAACATTCCTTAGACACACTGAGAAATAAATATCAATCTGGACACCCCAAGGCCAATACATTTGACATGTAAAACTAACCATCACAAGTCCACCCCATGCCAACTTGGCACTCATATACCCACCTTGAAATTAAAACCAATAATATGGTCATAAGTCTCCCTTACATGGTGCAACTATCCTGTATGGAAACACAATTGCACTCACCTCTCTCCAGAAGAGAAAGTGAAGTCCTTGAGTGATGTTTATTCTTCATGATATTTCATAAATTAAGTATTATGATGTAAAATTAACAATACTATGATATAAAATCAAGACATCTAATGGTATAATATAAGAGAACAGAAATGGGAACAAATGCATGCATACATAGTAATAGTAAAACAAGGAGGGGAAAATCATAACATTTACAGTCTTTGCTTTCTTATTTCCATAACTGGTTACTTGGTTATAGTTGTCACTTATAACTACCTTCTTCCAGTCTCCATGCTGTCATCCCTTTATGGTCATAAAGTACCTCAGCTAGTCATGATTCTTTACCTGGTGATGTGACCCAAACCACTAATCCTGAAAGGTCAGGGCTATTACTATTTCCTACCTGTGTTGACTCATTGTAGTTTTTCATTGACGTCAACAAGCCTGTTAATACTGAGGGATGCCCTAAGGGATCTTCTGTATTACACAAATGCTCATTCTTACTTTCACTGTGGAATAGTTCAATTTCCTCTTCATAGTCAGGATCAATCACCCTAGTCAGCATTATAACTCCCTTCTTTCCTGTTGATTCAAAGATGTCAAAATCTTACATGATGGGGTAGTAGTCTTCAAGTTCAATGGAAAGGTTGTATCTTCAGGTGGAAGCATTTCTCCCTCTGAAACGGAGACTTCTAGGTGAATAGAGCAGAAACCCATGAGACCAGGAAGCAAAATTTTTGCTAGTGGGTCACTCATAGAAATAGCATGTTTTGCCACCAACCTGACATTATAACTAAATCTTTGAAAGGCCATTATATCATTTTTTTCAATGGTGGTATTATTGGTGGCAGTGATTGTACAAATTGGAAACTGAATCAATACTAGAAATGACTAAAATAATCTTAATAGTCTTTAATTTATAATAAAAAAGCAAACTCTTAATTTCAAAGGACCATAAGAAATGGTGGATATTCCCAAATTTGACAGCAATTATAATGGACCCATTGCTGTACTACTTCTTCCATGAATGAGTTCTCTGATGAGAATCAAGACTGTGTAGAATAACATGATGATGGATAAGGCATTGTGTAGGTCAGATGAGGATAAGGATCATAGCTTTGGTAGAATATTATATGCAGTGAAAGCAAATTGACATACAGACTGTGTCTATTCAAGCAGAAAAAAAAAAACTAAAAAAAAAAACCACTCTTCTAAAATGGAAGGAGTGCCTGCAAGGTAGGCGGGCCTGCGACCCACCGGCAGAAGAAGAGCAACGGCCTGCTGAGAGGCAGAGCCGCCCCCTCCCCCTGCGCCGGCAAGGTAGACGGAACTGTGACCACCCACAGAACAGGCCCAGCGGCCTGCTGAGGGGCAGAGCCGCCCCCCACCCCCC